>NC_083740.1:16935709-17235709 GCF_033458585.1 Syngnathus typhle
CGACATGCAATTTTTAGGGTGCGTATTATGCACGGGGGCGTATTTTACATGGAAAATTACGGTAAACTCCCTGCGCACTGATGTCCACTTAAATTTTGGAAAATACATCAGGACCTTTTTATAAATACTTTCTAAATTTCAGAGACCGCTCTGTCACAATAATGCGACAAGCGCGGTGCAGTTGGGTGCTACGGTTGGGCCTTCTGCGGTGTGCTGCAGTTGCGCGATCGGAGAAAAATGCGCAAATAAAAAAATGCTAAAAAAAAGTTTTTGTTTTTTTTGTGGAACAGCTTAATTTTTTTTCCATTATTTGTAATGAGAAAACATGATTCGGAATTCAAACAATTCACTTCTCGAACAGCCTTCTGGAACGGATTGTGGTCGAAAACCGAGGCTTCACTGTATTTATAATGGGAAAAATAGATTCGGAATTCGACTGATCCACTTCTCGATCCGCTTTCTGGAACGGATTGCGTTCGAAAACCGAGGTTTGACTATATATATAATATATATGTATATATATATATATATATATATATATATATATATATATATATATATATATATATATATGTATATATATATGTATATGTATATATATATGTATATATATATATATATGTATATATATATGTATATATATATATATATATATATATATATATATATATATATATATATATGTACCGTATTTTCCGCCCTATAAGGCGCACCTAAAAACCTAAAATTTTCTCAAAAACCAACAGTGCGCCTTATAGTCCGGTGCGCCTTATATATGGACCAAATTCCTAAATTTAAACTGGCCCAAAGCATTCTGTCATGAAATCAATCATAAGTGGCCCGCTGAAGACTCAAAAAGACTATGGATCATTATTTTATGATTATAAAGTAATTTGTTCCGTCTGAAGTTTAAATAAAAAAGATAAAATGGAGAATGATTTGATTTGGATTAAAAATCCGACATGATGCATTAATGGTGCGCCTTATAGTCCGGTGCGCCTTATATAAGGATAAAGTTTTAAAATGGGCCATTCATTGAAGGTGCGCCTTATAGTCCGGTGCGCCTTATAGGCCGGAAAATACGGTATGTATATATATATATATATATATATGTATGTGTATATATATATGTATGTATATATATGTATATATATATGTATATGTGTGTATATATATATATATATATATATAAAATTTTAATTCTTTGTCAAGAATCAACAACAGGCGGGACACAATCGTGAAGTGGAACGAAATTGATTGGGCGCCACCATTTGCTGCAATTACAGCTGCAAGTCGCTTGGGGTATGTCTCTATGACTTTTGCACATCGAGAGACTGGAATTCTTGCCCATTCTTCCTTGCAAAACAGCTCGAGTTCAGTGAGGTTGGATGGAGAGTGTTTGTGAACAGCAGTCAAGTCAAGTTTATTTGTCTAGCCCTAAATCACAAGCAGTCTCAAAGGGCTTCACATAGACAAAAGTTGACAGTTATTCTCAAAGCATCCCCTGATCTTAAGCTCCCAAAAGGGCAAGGAAAAACTCAAAAAAACCCTGCTAGGGGAAAATGAGAAACCTTCAGAAGGAACCACAGATGGAAGGATCCCCCCTTTCAGGATCACCAGGTTGAAATGGATGGCACAAATGATACATAATATGAAAATCAATGAAAAAGTGGATGTCCATGTCAAAGCGAAGCGCTGCCGGAGGAGCCCTCAATTGTCCTGGCTGTGTCTTTGAGGAGGTTGTGCTGCAGTTCCCCCATTCTGAATTGGTCCACGAGAATCCAGATAGCCGCTGTCAGCTTGGGTGCCACCTAACCACCTCCCCGGCCGGGGAGGGGGGAGGGGGTGGAGAGGGAGAGAAAACAAACTCCAGCCGAATCGGCCACTACAGATTAGTTAAAGGCCATATCATAGAAATGTCTCTTTAAACGTGTCTTAAATGTTTCTACTGAGGTAGCAGTTCTAATATCCAGTAGGGCCTTCCAAAGCTCTGGAGCCCGAATAGAAAATGCTCTAGACCGGTTATCTATAGTTATAGCGGTTTCCTTGAAAAATTGTTGATAACGAGTTGGACCAATTCTCAACATCTCAGTTTTATCTGGGTTAAGACGAAGGAAGTTGAGAGACATCCATTGCTTGATCTCCGCAAGGCACGCCTCAAGATTACAACAATCCCGCGGATCTGTCATCAATAACGGCATATATAATTGGGTGTCATCCGCGTAGCATTGAAAACTAATATTATATTTACGTATTATGTCCCCAAGCGGAATCATATACGTAAATATTAAATAGAATTGGTTTGAGTACCGATCTGTGGGACACCACACGTAACATTATACAGCTCCGAGGACGCATTGCCATGGACCACTCGGTGCGTCCTGTTTGATAGATAGGAATGGAACCAGCCTAGTGCTGACCCTGAAATACCAACACAGCTTTTAAGACGCCCTAATAAAATATCGAAGTCGACAGTGTTGAAGGCAGCACTAAGATCGAGTAGTAACAGACTCTAAAACCAGACTGAAAAGAGTCATATCGATTATTGGCAACCATGTAATCAATAAGCTGCTGCGCTACCACTTTTTCAAGAAGTTTTGCTATGAATGGGAGGTTTGAAACTGGCCTATAATTACTGAGACATTCCAGGTCAAGATTTGGTCCTTTAAGTAGCGGTTTAATGATCGCGGTTTTAAAGGCTGTTGGCACTATCCCAGAGGAGACAGACAGATTGATTATATTTAAGATGGACGGTCCTAAAATGTGAAATTATTCTTTAAGTAGTTTGGCTGGAAGAGGGTCGAGTAAACATGTTGTTTGTTTAGCCGCACTAACCAAATGTGTACGCCTTTCAAGGGACACGCTTTTAAAATTTGAGAGGGTTGTTGCATGATCATCAGCGTTGGTAAACGGCGGGCTCGACTGAGCGATTGGAGTGGTATTCTTGCTGCCTGCACGGCTTGCGTAAAACCAAACTTATCAGTGAAAGTCTGAAACGCCGAAGTAAGTGGCTCTGACGGTAAATTCATGTGGATGTTGAAATCACCCATGATAATTATATTATCCGCATTGGTTACTAGATCAGCCACGAATTCTGAAAATTCATCCAGGAAGCCAGAGTAAGCCCCAGGTGGACGGTAAATAACGGCAAGATAAAATGACGGTAGAGCAGTGGATCGGACAGTGAGAACTTCAAATGTTTTAAATACGTTGATCGAACGAGGCCTAAATCTAAGCTCGGAATTCGAGATAAGGGCGGCACCCCCACCCTTTTTTCGAGGACGCGCCACATGCGAGCTCACAAAATTTGGAGGTGAGGCCTCGTTAAGCGGCAGCAGTTCATTAAGTTTTAACCAGGTCTCGCAAAGACCAAAAACGCTTAGATTATGTTCCGTGATGAGGTCATTAACGAGAACTGCTTTCGTATGAAGCGATCTAATATTCATAAAACCGAGTTTAAGTGTAATCGGTCGATCAGGGTGCGTATCTATCGACGGATATTTAAACGAGATGCGAGTAAGATTGTGTTCTCTAGGCCTGACATCACCTCTCGAATGTTTGTTAGCGCGGTGGGACGATACGACCGTGGGAATCTGATAGTAAATATTTGTTACACATGTAAAATGATCTGAAACAGGCACCGTTTCATCAGCAAAACCGGTCGGGGTGGAGTGATTGGATTTGTCTACTACCCCAGTAGAAAGTGTGTTTATGTGTACTGTAGCACTATTCAAACTGTCACGGTCTAGTCTACACGAGGAGCTATGTGCATGCTGGAAGTCTAGCCTAGCGCGAGTTAACTTTAGCTTAACAGACTCCAAACCCATCCTGACAGGTGCTCTAATCACCTGTGCCCTGGCCTGCTCTAAAGTGACCTGTCATGTGCGGCGCAAACAGTAATCTATATTCCTACCGTGTTCCAACTTATTATGCAAATTGTATTTAAGTGTCATAAAGATTGCATTTTTTGTTTTTCAATTAAACTCATGGACGGTATTGTGTGTCAGGGCTCTTTGGATCACTGAAATCAATCTCAGACACCTGTGATAATTAGTCTGCCAGGTGAGCCCAATTAAAGAAAGACTACTTAAGAATGGCGTTCCACATTATTAAGCAGATGACCATTTCCAAGCAACATGGGAAAGAAAAAGGATCTCTCTGCTGTCGAAAAGCGTGAAATAGTTCAATGCCTTGGACAAGGTATGAAGACCTTAGATATTTCACAAAAACTTAAGCGTGATCATCGTACTGTAAAGAGATTTGGGGCTGATTCAGAGCACACACGGGTTCGTGCAGATAAAGGCACAACGAGGAAGGTTTCTGCCAGACAAAAACATCGGATTAAGAGAGCAGCTGCTAAAATGCCATTACAGAGTAGCAAACAGATATTTGAAGCTGCTGGTGCCTCTGGAGTCCCACGAACATCAAGGTGTAGGATCCTCCAGAGTCTTGCAGTTATGCGTAAACCCTCTATTCGGCCACCCCTAAACAACGCTCACAAGCAGAAACGGCTGCAGTGGGCCCAGGAATACATGAAGACTAATTTTCAAACAGTCTTGTTCACTGATGAGTGCCGTGCAACCTTGGATGGTCCAGATGGATGGAGTCGTGGATGGTTGGTGGACGGCCACCATGTCCCAACAAGGCTGCAACGTCAGCAAGGAGGTGGCGGAGTCATGTTTTGGGCCGGAATCATGGGGAGAGAGCTGGTTGGCCCCTTTAGGGTCCCTGAAGGTGTGAAAATGACATCTGTAAAGTATGTGGAGTTTCTGACTGACCACTTTCTTCCATGGTACAAAAAGAAGAACCGTGCTTTCCGTAGCAAAATCATCTTCATGCATGACAATGCACCATCTCATGCTGCAAGGAATACCTCTGCATCATTGGCTGCTATGGGCATAAAAGGAGAGAAACTCATGGTGTGGCCCCCATCCTCCCCTGACCTCAACCCTATTGAGAACCTTTGGAGCATCCTCAAGCAAAAGATCTATGAGGGTGGGAGGCAGTTCACATCCAAACAGCAGCTCTGGGAGGCTATTCTGACATCCTGCAAAGAAATTCAAGCAGAAACTCTCCAAAAACTCACAAGGTCAATGGATGCAAGAATTGTGAAGCTGCTATCAAATAAAGGGTCCTATGTTAAAATGTAACTTGACCTGTTAAGATGTTTTTGATTGAAATAGCTTTTGATTTCAGTAAATATGACCTCCTAATGCTGTAAATTCTAAAGATGAGCATTTCAGTTCATAACAACCTATAAAATGATATAAAACTCTGTTGTGCGTAATAATTTGGAACAGTGCATTTTAAGTTTTTTATTTTTGAAAAATTCTGTTATCATTGGGAGGTTTGTTCAATAACATTCGAATTCATTAAACTAATGGTTGATGACTTGAAAATTATGCTGACTCATTTGCATCGACTATTTAGGAAAATCTGAAATAAATATCATTTGCATAATAATTTGGAACACGGTGTAGAAAGAGTGAAGGCGCCTGCACGGTTAGGGTGAAGGCCGTCCTTCCTCAGCAGGTCGGGGCGGCCCCAGAAGGAGGGCCAGTTATCTATAAAATACAGTCCCTGCTTTTTACAGAACCCAGCCATCTATCGATTAAGGGAGACTAATCTACTAAACCTCTCATCAGTGCCTCTCCCAGGCAGGGGGCGAGAGACAAATACTCGATGCCGACTCATCTTTCTGGCGAGATCACAAGTCCTCGCTATGTTTCTCTCTCTCTCTGATTGCCTCATAATAACATCATTGGTAGCTCGTGTTGTTGGAACTACGGTGTTGACTAGACCTATTGCGAGTCAGCTCCCTAAGATTAGCTTCTATGTCGGGTGTTCTGCCCCCAGGAATCCACATTACCGTGGCTGGATTTTTAAGCGTAATATTTCGGGTAATGGAGTCACCTATGACCAAAGTGCGTCCATTGTAGATTTGGCTTTATATTTTGGATCATTGTCCTGTTGGAAGATAAATCTCCGTCCCAGTCTCAGGTCTTTTGCAGACTCCAACAGGTTTTCTTCCAGAATGGTCCTGTATTTGGCTCCATCCATCTTCCCATCAATTTTAGCCATCTTCCCTGTCCCTGCTGAAGAAAAGCAGGCCCAAACCATGATGCTGCCACCACCATGTTTGACAGTGGGGATGCTGTGTTCAGGGTGATGAGCTGTGTTGCTTTTACGCCAAACATATCGTTTTGCATTGTGGCCAAAAAGTTCGATTTCGGTTTCGGACCAGAGCACCTTCTTCCACATGTTTGGTGTGTCTCCCAGGTGGCTTGTGGCAAACTTTAAACGAGACTTTCTATGGATATCTTTGAGAAATGGCTTTCTTCTTGCCACTCTTCCATAAAGGCCAGATTTGTGCAGTGCACGACTGATTGTTGTCCTATGGACAGATTCTCCCACCTCAGTTGTAGTTATCTGCAGTTCATCCAGAGTGATCATAGACCTCTTGGCTGCATCTCTGATCAGTCTTCTCCTTGTTTGAGATGAAAGTTTGGAGGTAGATTGGTAGATTTGCAGCGGTCTGATACTCCTTCCATTTCAATATAATTGCTTGCACAGTGCTCCTCGAGATGTTTAAAGCTTGGGAAATCTTTTTGTATCCAAATCCGGCTTTAAACCTCTCCACAACAGTATCTCGGACCTGCCTGGTTTGTTCCTTTGTCTTCATGGTTCTCTCTGCGCTTTAAACAGAACCCTGAGACTATTAAAGAGCAGGTGCATTTATACGGAGACTTGAGTACACACAGGTGCATTCTATTTATCATCATCAGTCATTTAGGACAACATTGGATCATTCAAAGATCCTTACTGAACTTCTGGAGTGAGTTTGCTGCACTGAAAGTAAAGGGGCCGAATACCATTTTTTCCATGTATAATGCGCCCCCATGTATAATACGCACCCTAAAAATGGCATGTTGATGCAGGAAAAAAGCCTGTACCCATGTATAATACGCACCCAAATTTTGACTCCTACTTAAGTCCGTGAACGTAAAATTATTTCAGAAAAAAGATCATCTTTGGGAACAACCGGATGTTATTCTGCCGGTCAGTATCACTACGCATGCGCTAGCATACTCAATAGCGAAGAGATGTTTCGGATTTGTGTAGGGTACATTGTGACAGCAAACGAGCAGGTGATCTAGCAAGTGTTCGTATGCAGCGTGTTTGAAGTGAACAGCAGAGAAGGAAGCGCATCTGTAATGGCGGCCTCCGTATGATATCCGGATTTAAAAAAAAAAAAATATATATATATATTAGAGATGCACCGATCCGACTTTTTCAGTTCCGATACCGATACCGATGCCATGTGTGCGAGAGCGAGAGAGAGAGCCCGAGAGAGAACGCTCAACCGTAGCGCGCCGCCGACCGCCCAACTGCACCGCGCTGGTCGCTGAAATTTAGAAGATATTTTTAAAGTCCTGATGTACTTTCTAAAATTTAAGTGGACCTCAGTGCGCACTGCGCAGGGAGCTTAATTTGGTGCGGTCGCGCAACCGCAGCGCGCCGGGCGCTCACTGTCGCATTGCTTAAAGAGCGCCTTTGTGTTTTAGGATGAACAGCAGAGACCAAAGGAACAAGGCAAAGTGTTGTGAAATAAAATATTACCTGTAATACGCATTTTGTTATTTGCTGATTGAAACTGCTAATTAAACTGTGAATTGAAACTAATAGGAAGAAAACAACTCTCGCTCTTTATATAGCTGACGTGTCTTGCGCATCCGTTCTGTGCATTTTATTTCACAACACCTCACACCTTTTGTCTCTGCTGTTCACTTCAAACACGCTCCATGCGACCGCAATGCTCTCGTATCAGACGCTTGCTCGATCACCTGCTCGTTTGCTGTCTGTCACAATGTACCCTACACAAATCCGAAACCTTTGTTGCGGCTCCGAGTTAAGACGAGGGGCAAGTTTTGGTTTCCAAGGGTGTTTTTATTCCTCTTCAACGTCTCTCCCATACAGAGCCGCCTTTTTCACGTCCGCACGGAGCGCGGTGGTGCGTTTACGGGCAGTCGGAGAAATCAACGCCAACAAAAAAAATTACATCCAGCCTAGTTAAGACCATACCAAAGACTATAAAAATGGGACCCATTGCCTCCCTGCGTGTGTGACGATCATTAGGACTTAAAAAAAAAAAAAAAAAAAAAATTAAAAAAAAAATTAAAATTTTTTTTTTGTACCCATGTATAATGCGCACCCCAGATTTTAGGACAATAAATTAGTTAAATTTTGCGCACTATACACGGAAAAAAACGGTAAGAGCTGAGAACGGCCCTGACGTAAAATTCAGAGTTATTCAAACAACTATTACATAAATAACACGTTAATAAAACCATCTGCGTCACTCCAATTCATTAAATCCATCAATCGTCCTTTGTCAACAATGCGTGCGCGCCGCTGACGGCTCTTGCACTTCAAAATATTCCACAGGCCCATATAACGATATATAAATTACCGTTTTTTTCCGTGTATAGTGCGCCCCCATGTATAATACGCACCCTAAAAATGGCATGTTGATGCTGGAAAAAAGCCTGTACCCATGTATAATACGCACCCAAATTTTGACTACTTAAGTCGGTTAAAATAAAATTATTTTAGAAAAAACATCTTTGGGAACAACCGGATGTTTTTCTGCCGGTCAGTATCACTGCGTATGCGCTAGCAAACTCGATAGCGAAGAAATGTTTCGGATTTGTGTAGGGTACATTGTGACAGCAAACAAGCAGATGATCGAGCAAGCGTCTGATACGAGAGCATTGTGTTTGTATGGAGTGTGTTTGACGTGAACAGCAGAGAAGAAAGCATCTGTAATGATTTAAAAAAATAAAAAAATATTTTTTTATTTTATTTTTTGTACCCATGTATAATGCGCACCCCAGATTTTAGGACAATAAATTAGTTAAATTTTGCGCATTATACATGGAAAAAAACGGTATATATCAAATGACTATTATATAAGCAATAATGTTATCAAACCATCTGTGCACTCTAAATAATTAAATCCATCGATCAAATTCCTCGTCCTTTGTCAACATCGCCGCGCGTGCGCCCTGACGTCAGCCTCGTCGTTATTCCACAGATCTACTATATAACTATATTGTAGCGTTAACAAAGTTCAAGGAAAGACGCGGGTTTGGTAAACGGCTCTTTATTTAACAAAACAAACTTACAGGCGTGTGGTGAAAGACAGCTCGGTACAGTAGGACCGGGCGTGCGTAAAAGCATTGTCCGAGCCTCATCCACCGTCCATGGACGAGTCGATCTTTGTCCTTTATGTAAACAACCGCCGAGCTGCTGACGCGACGTCGCGCTGCTGACGCGCAGCCGCGACGTCGCGTCACGCTGCTGACGTCAGCATGACCATTTCCCGTGACTCCCGGTTCGAGATGATGGACAGGTCTGCACGTCGTCAACCAGCTAAAGCGATCATCTAGTGTTTCTATGTATCTCTATGAAGCCAAATCCCAAATCAGTAGTAGAAGAAGAAGCTTGAAGATTGGCGCTTTGCTGAAGGGCTGCTGACGTCAGCAGCGCGACGTCGCGCGTCACTCGAAGGAGCTCTCTTTCACTTTCATGGATTGAAGTCGGGCGCTCGGCCGGGTAGCTGTCCGAGGACGGTGGCTGGGGCTCGGTCATGGCTTTTACGCACGCCCGGTCCTATTCTATGGAGCTCTCTTCCACTTCCGTGGCTCGAAGTCCACGCCGCCACACGCCTGTAAGTTTGCTTTGTTAAATAAAGAGCCGTTTACCAAACCCACGTCTTTCCTTGAACTTTGTTAACGCTACAATATAGTTATATAGTAGATCTGTGGAATAACGACTAGGCTGACCCCTTGTTCCATTGCGGTTCGTTTATTGCGGTTTCACTTTTTTTTTTTTTTGGGAAAATCTTTGAAAAAAAAACATATATAAGTTGCTCCTGAGTATAACTATAACTATGAAAAAAAACGCGACTTATAGTCCGAAAATTACGGTACACTGCTCAAAAAAATTAAAGGAACGTTTTTTCATCAGGGTATAGCATGAATTCAATTAGACTTTTCTGATAAGGTTTTGGTCAGGTAGGTGGCAGACAACGAGATGGTCCCCAAAACTGGTTTTGCAGGCGGAGTCCATTTCAAGTTCCTCCCTCTTGATCTTTTTTTTACTGTTTTTCCACAAGTGTTGGCTTTAGCTAGAGTCATTATCACGACTGGGAGCATGAGGCAATTTCTTAACCCTCCTGAAGTTGCGCTGATTGTCCAACTCCTCCAGGATGGCACATCCATGCGTGCTGGTGCAAGAAGATTTGATGTCTCCCAGTACAATCTCCAGAGCATGGAGGAGATTCCACGAGACAGGCAGTTACTCTAGGATAGGGGTGTCCAAACTACGGCCTTTTTTTATTGGCCCGCAGCAAATTCTGAAAACATAATTGAATATGGCCCGCACAAGAAGATTCAAGATTCAAGAGTTTTTATTCGCCATGTTTGAGCGTGCCAAACAAGGAATTTGACTTCGGTAAAAACACACCCTCTGTTCAACATTTAGGTGACTAACAACATTCAGGACATGTGAATAATGGCAAAAACAGTGTAGACAAATTCAAAAAGGTGTGAAGAGCAGGATGTTATTGCACAGTAATGTCTCTGAGACTCTGAGTGGTGTGAGTTCATCAGAGCAACAGCCTGGGGGAAGAAGCTGTCTCTGTGTCTGCTGGTTTTGGCGTACCGAGCTCTATAACGCCGTAGTTCAAACAGACTGCAACCTGGGTGAGAAGGGTCTGTAGAGATGTTCCTTGCACGATTCCTGGTCCGGGACAGGTACAAGTCTTGGATAGATGGGAGGTTGATTCCAATGATCTTTTCTGCAGTTCTGATTGTCCGTTGTAGTCTGTGCTTGTCTTGTTTGGAGGCCGATCCAAACCAGACAGTGATGGAGGTGCAGAGGACAGACTGGATGATGGCAGTGTAGAAGGTCTTCAGAAGCTCTCGCGGCAGGTTGAACTTCTTGAGCTGTCTCAGGAAGTACAGCCTCTGCTGGGCCTTCTTCCGGACAGAGTCTATGTGGCCGGTCCATTTCAGGTCCCGAGAGATTGTGGTTCCCAGGAACTTGAAGGTGTCTGCGGAGAGAATAGTATTACTGCGGATAGTGAGGGGTAAAAGTGGTGAAGGGTCTCGCCTGAAATCCACTGTCATCTCCACGGTCTTGAGCGGGTTCAGCTCCAGATGGTTTTGGCTGCACCAGTGGACCAGCCGCTCCACCTCCTGTCTGTACTCAGTCTCATCACCGTCCTGGATCAGTCCGATGAGAGTGGTGTCGTCTGCATACTTCAGGAGCTTCACAGGAGAGTCACCTGAGGAGAAATCATTGGTGTAGAGAGAGAAGAGCAGTGGGGAGAGGACGCACCCCTGAGGGGCTCCAGTGTTGGTGGTCCGGGTGTCAGATGTGATGCCCCCCAGCCTCACACGCTGTCTCCTGTTGGTCAGGAAGCTGCTGATCCACTGACAGGTGGAGGCAGGCACCGCAAGCTGGATGAGCTTCTGTTGGAGGATGTCAGGAGCGATGGTGTTGAACGCCGAGCTGAAGTACACGAGAGTGAGTGGGTGACAACGATGATAGAGGTGTGGACAGAGCAGTTGTGGGGAGAGGTGAGTATGTAGATTGTGCTGCAGGAAGTCCCGTTGTGTGGGAGGACCGATCAAACCTGCAGTAGAACTTGTTTAGCTGGTTAGCAAGCCTTGGGCTCTCTACAGGCCGGGGGGTTCGTTTCTTGTAGCCCGTGATGCTCTGCAGACCTTTCCACACCGTTGAGGGATCAGGATTGGCAGAGAGGTGTCTCTTTAGGTTCTCCTCGTAACACCTCCTGGCTTTCCTGACCTCTCGGTTCAGTGTGTTTCTGGTTTGCCTGAACAGCTCGCGGTCGCCGCTCCTGTAGGCCTCCTTCTTGACTTTGCGCAGCCTCCTGAGGTTCGGTGTAAACCAAGGTTTGTCGTTGTTGTACGTGCAGAAGGTCTTAGTCTGCACACACACATCCTCACAAAAACTGATGTATGATGTGACAGTGTCAGTGAGTTCATGCAAGTCTGAAGTTGCAGCTTCGAAAGCTCCCCAATCGATGCAGTCAAAGCAGGCTTGGAGGTCCTGCCTTGACTCCACTGTCCACTTCCTCACAGTCCTCACCACGGGCTTAGAAGTTTTTAGTTTCTGCCTGTAGGCCGGGATCAGATGAACTAGACAGTGGTCCGAGAGTCCTAAAGCTGTGCGAGCCGCAGAGTGGTATGCATCCTTGATCACGGTGTAGCAGTGGTCCAGAGTCTGTGCCCCTCTGGTGGGACACGTTACGTGCTGTCTGTATCTGGGGAGTTCGTGTGCGAGGTTCGCCCTGTTAAGATCACCCAGAACAATGATTAGTGAGTTTGGTAGAAGTTTCTCCATGTCTGTTACCTGGTCAGCCAGCATCTGCGTGGCTTCACTCGCACGTGCGTGTGGTGGGATGTAAACAGCCGCCATGACGATCGAGGAGAACTCCCGTGGTGAATAGATCGGCCGGCAGTTTATGAAAAGTGTTTCTAGGAGAGGGCTGCAAAACTCTTTCAACACCGTGACATCAGTACACCAACGTTCATTAATGTAGAAACAGAGACCACCTCCCTTTGATTTTCCGGAGAGCTCCGCGCTGCGATTTGCACGCGTTAGCCTGAACCCGGCTAGCTCCATGGCGTGGTGGGGGGTTCGTTCGCTAAGCCACGTTTCCACAAAGCACAGCGCGGCAGATCTGCTGAAGTCCGTGTTCCGAGAAGTGAGGAGCAGCAGTTCATCCATCTTGTTCGCCAGGGAGCGTACATTCGCCAGTGAATTGACGGTAGGGCAGAACGGAACCCTTTCTGCCTCAGCCTTACGAGTGCTCCGGCTCGCTTTCCGCGCCGCCGTCGTCGCGCTAGCTTGTACAGCACCGCCGCTCCGGCTAGAATCTTTGACAAACAGTCTGAATCGGAGAGAACAGGAGAGAAAATACCAGAAGAAGTCTGTCCGATGTTTAACGGAGCTTCTCTGGTAAAAGTGATCCGGGATGGACAGCAAAGGACACAGAAAACACACAAAATAAGACAAATGAACAGAGAGCGACTCACCGTGGCTGCCATCCGCGGCGCCATCATATGACGTCAAAGGTCAAAGCTTGAGCTTAAGTCACTTCTCAGTTTCCACACTAGATGGAGCCCGCCACACAAAGCGTTTGACGTCCGATTAGCAACCCCCCCACCCCCACCCCCCCGGAAGAGAAGCGAACGCGCAGCGTTTGCCGTCCGATTAGCACCCCCGGAAGTGAAGCGAACGCGTAGCGTTTGACATCCGATTAGCACGCTGTCCTGTAGTGTGCCCTGTGCTCATTGCTCAGCACCGTGGAGCTCGATTGGCATTTGCCATAGAGCAGCAGAATTGGCAAGTCCGCTACTGGTGCCCTGTGATAGACGTGAAAGGGTCTGGAGAAGCCGAGGAGAGCGCTATGCTGCCTGCAACATCATTCAGCATGACCGGTTCGGTGGTGGGTCAGTGATGGTCTGGGGAGGCATTTCCATTGGGGGACGAACAGACTTCTACAGGCTAGAGAACGGCAGACTGACTGCCATTAGGTATCGGGATGAAATCCTTGCACCCATCGTCAGACCCTACGCTGGTGCAGTAGGTCCTGGGATCCTCATGATCCACAACGATGCCCGGCGTCATGTGGCAAGAGTATGGAGACAGTATCTGGAGGATGAAGGAATTAACACAATTGAATGGCCCTCACGACCACCTGATCAAAACCCGATAGAACACCTCTGGGACATCATTTTTTGGTCCATCAGACACCGCCAGGTTGCTCCTCAGACTTTACAGGAGCTTGCTGATGCCCTTAGACAGATCTGGGAGGACATCCCACAAGACACTATCTGTCGTCTCATTAGGAGCATGCCGTGACGTTGTCAAGCATGCGTACAAGTTCGTGGGGGCCACACAAGATATTGAAAATAATTTTGAGTTGCAGAAATTGAATTTAGGCAAAATGGACGAGCCTGCCACATCATTTTTTCACTTTGATTTTTGGGGTGTCTATACATATACTGAGCCCTCTGTAGGCTGCAAACTTTTATTTCCATCAAAAGATGTGGCATCCTTTTGTTCCTGAGACATTAAACTGTCTATCAGTATAGATATCCAACTTTTTTTTCTCACTATTGAAATTTGATGTTTTCAGTGTTCCTTTCATTTTTTTGAGCAGTGTGTGTGTGTGTGTGTGTGTGTGTGTGTGCGTGTGTGCGTGTGTGCGTGTGTGTGTGTGTGTATACACACACAGTGGGGAGAACAAGTATTTGATACTCTTGTGATTGTTCAGCATTTCCCACTTGCAAACTATGTAGAAGTCTGTCATTTCTATCATAGGTATTAGAGATGCACCGATCCAACTTTTTCAGTTTCGATACCGATACCGATGCCGTGGCTTTGCGTATCGGTCGATACCCGATACCGATCCGATATTATGGTTGACTTAACAAGCTACATAACTACATGTGGAACAGAAAAGACCAAAGGCAATGGCATCAGGCAGACTACACAGTTCTTTGCTCTAAATTAGGGGTGTCCAAACTAACGGTCCAGTTTTTATTGGCCCGCAGCAAATTCTGAAAACATAATCAGGGCTCGAAGCTTACTTTTTGCCCGAGGGCAACTTGGAGAAAATTTTACTTGCCCGAAACAAAATTTTACTCGCCCGAATTTTTTTGGAGTGGATTTTTACTTGCCAGACACATTTTTGCAATAAAAAAGACAACACTATAAGTTTTGCCTTCATATGTTTTTATTCCATCATATTGTGCCTGCAGCCTGTTTTAATACAGTGTAGAACTTTTGATGCAATTAAACCACACTAGTCTACTGTAGTACCAAAATTCATTCAGTCCCTCCTGGCCCTCTGCCTTTCCATGTATTCTGCCCTCCTGGCCCTCTGCCCCTCCTCCCTCGCTCAACCGGAAACAAGCTCTGCTGGTGCGCAGGCGCAGAAGAGCCAGGGACGAGTGAGGGAGCATGCATTTAATTACGAAGCGCTTTGCCGTTATCAATGTATTGCAGACTTACACGAGAAACTAACCGCTCCCTAGAAAACAAAATGTCGGACCAGAAGCGGCAGAAGTTGCGAGAAATTATGCACAAAATCGTCTTTTTAAAGCTTGAAAACACGGTATTATGGCAGGGCAAGTTCGGGCAAGTGAGGAAAAATTCTACTTGCCCGTCTGCCATCGCTACTTGCCCCGGGCAATCGGGCAATCGTTAGTTTCGAGCCCTGAGTCCTGCCCGCACAAGAAGCTTGAGCTCAGCTTCTCAGTTTCCACACTAGATGGAGCCCGCCACACAAAGCGTTTGACGTCCCATTAACACCCCCCCGGAAGAGAAGCGAACACGCAGCGTTTGACATCCGATTAGCCTACCCCAGCCCCCCCCCCCCCCCATTCGGGAGAGAAATTCGGGGGAGAAGCGAACGCGTAGCCTTCGTCCCATTAGCAACCCGAAGAGAAGCGAACGCGCAGGGTTTGACGTCCGCTTAGCAACCCGGGGAAGAGAAGCGAACGTTCGCTCCATGTTTGCGTTTGTTTAGAAAACTCTCGTGGCATGCGGCACACGTAGCCCGCGTCCCAATAGATTAAGGAAAGTATCGGCTCACAGATCGGCTGCATTTTCCGATACCCGATCCATCTATTTTGTTGATATCGGGGCCGATATCCGATCCAGATATCGGATCGGTGCATCTCTAATAGGTATCCTTCAACTGTGTGTGATGGAATCTAAAAGAAAAATCCAGAAAATTTTATTATTTTTAAATAATTAATTTTAATTTTATTTCATGAATTAAGTACCGTTTTTTTCCGTGTATAGTGCGCAAAATTTAACCAATTTATTGTCCTAAAATCTGGGGTGCGCATTATACATGGGTACAAAAAATTTTAAATTTTTTTTATTTATTTATTTATTTATTTTAAAGAAAGTCATGGTACAACAAAACCAACAACAGGACTGACCGACAAAGTCGTGGAACAAAAAGACAGGGTGACATTACCAAAGACAGGAACAGAAACCACATCATGACCGTAACACATGCAATGATCCGACGGTGAGCGAGGGGCAGACAGGACTTAAATACAAAACACGTTACACCGATTGAGGTGACACAGGAAGAGAGGGGCGACGCGAACAGAAACTATGGCAACCTAGACACATAGC
Organism: Syngnathus typhle; assembly: GCF_033458585.1. NCBI lineage: Eukaryota > Metazoa > Chordata > Actinopteri > Syngnathiformes > Syngnathidae > Syngnathus > Syngnathus typhle. Next base: position 16,951,961 of record NC_083740.1, read on the forward strand.
AAAACTGGTTACGAGACATGACAAATCTCCCCCGAAATAAAACTCACCTTTCTTCTTGTTTGTTGTCAATCGCGCATCGCATTCAGCCATCCTGCCCAACACACTTAGTCAGTAAAATCCATAATTGACGACACATCGTTTGATGCGATGGTGCAATCCTTGATGGTGTGTTGTTTTTATTGTTTGTTTTTTAATCTGCATCGCGGACCGGACGTCATGCGGAAGCAGTATGACTGCGCATGCGCGGAAGCAGTATGACTGCGCATGCGCACTATGGGTCAGCTGCGCAGAACGGATGCGCAAGACACGTCAGCTATTTACTAATTAGCGAGAGTTTGGTTTAATTAGCAGTTTCATCAAAATGGATAAGAGAGCAAGTTATACTGTAGCATTTCGAAAGAAAGTCATTGAAGTGGCAGAAGAATTAGGCAATAGGGCAGCTGCGCGCCAATTTGACGTCAATGAGTCAAACATAAGACTCTGGAGGAAGAAAAAAAATCAATTTGATAAGGCAAAGGCTTCAGCAAGAGCACCTGGAAGAGGAAAGAAAGCACAGTATCCAGATGTTGAGGAACAATTAGTGGAGTTCGTTAGGCAGAGAAGAGCTGGTGGAATAGCCATCAGCACTCTTGAGATTAGAATTTTGGCAATGAAATGGATAAAGAGAGACCACCCGGATTCAAACTTCAGAACCTCTCCAAAGTGGTGCTTCTTATTCATGAGGCGCAATGACATTTCAATCAAGAGGAGGACTTCAGTGGCGCAAAGATTACCACAGGACTATGAGGATAAGGTGTTGAAGTTTCAGAAATATGTGATTGGATTAAGAAAGGACTATGACTACGAGGTAAAGGATATTGCTAATGCTGATCAGACTCCACTCACGTTTGATAAACCGGCAAATCGCATCATGGCCTTCAAAGGAACAGGCACTGTAACAATTAAATCGTCTGGGAACGAAAAGAACAGGTTCACGGTTATGCTAGGGGCATATGGGGATGGGAAGAAAATGCGTCCCTATATAATATTCAAAAGAAAAACCCTCCCTAAGAACATAGTGTGGCCTTCTGGTGTAATTGTCAGGTGCCAGCGCAAAGGATGGATGGACGAGGCACTGACTAAAGACTGGGTGAAGACTGTCTGGTGCGCAAATCCATCCATCAAAAGAAGAATGCTTGTGTTGGATGCCTTCCGCTGCCACAGGATGCCAGTCATCAAGGATCTCTTGAAAGAAAACAGAACGGATCTCGTGATAATTCCCGGTGGTATGACATCGCAGTTGCAGGTGATTGACGTCTCCTGCAACAAACCTTTCAAGACATCCATGCGGCGGCGATGGACTGAGTGGATGGCGAATGGCCATCACCAGTTCACAGCAGGAGGTAATTTAAAGAAGGTGGACCTCCTGGCCATAGCCACTTGGATTAAGGAAGCATGGGAAGAGCTTGATACCAACATCATCATCAAGGGATTCAAAAAGTGCTGCCTCACAAACACAATGGATGGCACCGAAGATGACATTCTGTGGGAGGATCTGGTTGCACCGCATGCTATGGAAGTTGAGGATTGCGTACTGGATGAGGAGATGTACGCTGATGATCAGAATCAGCTGCAAGCTTTGCAAAACCTCATCAAAGAGTCAGATTCAGACTCTGACGAGTATTGATTTATGTATTGTTCTCTTCTTGTCATGTTGTGACAGAATGTGGGTTGAATAAATACCGAAAGAACAATAGTGTGTTTGTACCGTGCTCTGGTCATTTCGTCAAAGAAGGGATAATAGTCCTCTTCTCTTCTTGACTGACAATGAATGTGATAGTTTAATACAATCAGCAAATAACAAAATGCGTATTACAGGTAATATTTTATTTCACAACACTTTGCCTTGTTCCTTTCGTCTCTGCTGTTCACTTCAAACACGCTCCATACGACCGCAATGCTCTTGTATCAGACGCTTGCTCGATCACCTGCTAGTTTGCTGTCTGTCACAATGTACCCTACACAAATCCGAAACATTTGTTGCGGCTCCGAGTCACGACGAGGGGCAAGTTTTGGTTTCCAAGGGGGTTTTTATTCCTCTTCAACGTCTCTCCCATACAAAGCCGCCTTTTTCACGTCCACACGCCTTTTTCACATGCGCGCACGGAGCGCGGTGGTGCGTTTACGGGCAGTCGGAGAAATCAACGCCAACAAAAAAAATGACATCCAGCCTAGTTAAGACCATACCAAAGACGATAAAAATGGGACCCATTGCCTCCCTGCGTGTGTGACGATCATTGGGACTTAAAAAAAAAAAATTAAAAAAATTCATAAAAATTGGGTGCGTATTATACATGGGTACAAGCTTTTTTCCAGCATCAGCATGCCATTTCTAGGGTGCGTATTATACATGAGGGCGCACTATACACGGAAAAAAACGGTATTTGACAAATCAGAAGAATAGAATTTAATATTTGGTGCAGAAACCTTTGTTTGCAATTACAGAGCTCAGACGTTTCCTGTATTGTTGACCGGGTTTGCACACACTGCAGCAGGGATTTTGGCCCACTCCTCCATACAGATCTCCTCCAGAGCCTTCAGGTTTCGGGGCTGTCGCTGGGCCACACGATTTTCCCCTCTGGATCATGAATGGGAGAAGGTCTATTTTTGTCTCATCAGACCACATGACCTTCTGCCATTCCTCCTCTGGATCATGAATGGGAGAAGGTCATGATCACATGACCTCGCATTCCTCCTCTGGATCATGAATGGGAGGTCATGTGGTCTGATGATACAAAAATAGAACTCTTTGGTAACAATTCACCTCGTCATGTCTGGAGGAGAAAGAATGCAGAGTTACATCCAAAGAACACCATAGCTACCCTACTGTGAAGCATGGGGGTGGAAACATCATGCTTTGGGGCTGTTTCTCTGCAAGACGATCAGGACGACTGATCCGTGTAACGGAAAGAATGAAGAATGAATGGGGACATGTATCGTGATATGATGAGTGAAAACCTCCTTCCATCAGCAAGGCCATTGAAGATGAAACGTGGTCTTTCAGAGGAGATATGCATGGAGGAATGGGCCAAAATACCAGCAACAATGTGTGAAAACCTTGTGAAGACTTACAAAATACGATTGACCTCTGTCATCACCAACAAAGGGTAGTATATAACAAAGTATTTATATGAACTCTGGTAATTGAACAAATACTTATTTTCAACCATAATTTGCAAATTAAACCTTTAAAAATCAGACAATGTGATTTTCTGGATTTTTTAAAAAATTATTTTGTCTCATATTTTAAGTGTACCTATGTTGAAAATTACAGGCATCTCTCATATTTGCACAATTGGCAGCTAACTACCGTATTTTGCGCCCTATTAGGCGCACCGGGTTATAAGGCGCACCTTCAATGAACGGCCCATTTTAAAACTTTGTCCATATATAAGGCGCACCGGACTATAAGGCGCATAAAATAGAAGCTTTACTGCAACAAACTGAGGTTGACTAGGGTTGCGGTATGCACTCACTAGCCAATAACCAACGAGCCCTCTGTAAACAATCGCGTTTCTCAAACGATCTCCTATAAAATGATTGGAACTGACTAAAGTTCGATCTAACGCATTGGTACTACTTACGTATGTTTCCCTTCCATATCGATCCGTAGATTTACTCGAAACATTAACAGAGCAGCCTATTTTGACATGAAATAGCCTTGCGCGTATAGCAGCTATCATTATAGCATTAGCCATCCGCAATTTCCTAGGAGCCTCAGCTCGCAATGTCCCAAGAGCCTCAGCAAAATGTAAACAATCGCGTTTCTCAAACAATCTCCTATAAAATGATCAGAACTGACTAAAGTTCGATCTAACGCATTGTTACTACTTACCTATTAGGGGTGTAAATCGCGGGTTTTGTCACGATACGATATAATATCGATATAAAGAACTACGATACGATATTTGCCGATATCTTAAAGCCTGCTGCGATTCATGCACGATATATCGCGATATAGTGCTCTACGATCGATTTTTTTTTTTTTTTTTAGTAAAAAATATATAACAATATCCTGATTTATAACAATTCATACGCGAAATCAACAAGGCACTGCAAACTCTTTATTTAGGAAATTACAAGAGTATTGTAGTATACAAATTGCTTACTTTAACACTGAACTTTGATGTGGTGTTTTTTCTTTAAATGTGCGGCGAGATTTGTGCTCCCTGAATATTTGATCACCGCATGGCAGGATTTACAAACTGCACGTGTCTTGGCCGTTGAGCCATCTTTTCTTTGGAATCCAAAGTGCTTCCAAACGAATGACTTGAAGCCTAAAGGGGAGCAAATTTCCTCGTCTTTTTGGACACTAGCCATAGCACCAGCCCAGGAGCCGCGGACTAGTTGTCCCCTCCCCTTTCACGCGCGTGCTCTGCTCACAACACAACAACGCCGGAAAGAGGAAGCAAGCAACAATGAACTGGATTTCAAAATAAAGTCGCGTCTAATGTCCGAGGTCAAACACGGCGATATAAATCGATGTTTACCTTTAGCATCGATACCAATAAATCGTAGAGCATTATATCGATTAATCGATGTGTATCGATGTATCGTTACACCCCTATTACCTATGTTTCCCTTCCATATCGATCCGTAGATTTACTCGAAACATTAACAGAGCAGCCTATTTTGACATGAAATAGCCTCGCGCGTATAGCAGCTATCGTTATAGCATTAGCCATCCGCAATTTCCTATGAGCCTCAGCTCGCAATTTCCCATGGGCCTCAGCAAAGTGTAAACAATCGCGTTTCTCAAACGATCTCCTATAAAATGATCAGAACTGACTAAAGTTCGATCTAACGCATTGGTACTACTTACCTATGTTTCCCTTCCATATCGATCCGTAGATTTACTCGAAACATGAACAGAGCAGCCTATTTTGACATGAAATAGCCTCGCGCGTATAGCAGCTATTCGGTGACGCCCCCTGACTACAGTTACCGTAATGTTGGGAAGCGATGCGACCTTGTAATTTACTAGTCGTACTAAAACGTACTAAAACATTTTGGCAGAGCACTGTGTACAACCAGTATGGATCAACAAATTCATCACTTGATCCATATATAAGGCGCACTGTCGATTTTTGATAAAAATTTAGGTTTTTAGGTGCGCCTTATAGGGCGGAAAATACGGTAAATACTTTTTGGCCCACTGGGTTTGTGTGTTCGTGTGTGTGTAAATGTATATATAGATGTGTGCGTGTGTGTGTGTGTGTGTACATATATACACACACGCACGCACACACGCGCGCACACGCACGCACACATACACATACTTGATAGTCCGATACAGATGTAAAAATTCCTATATCAGAAAAACGAATTACCGTAATTTTCGGACGATAAGTCGCACCGGAGTATAAATCGCACCAGCCATAAAATGCCCAAAAAAGGGAAAAAAAACATATATAAGTCGCTCCGGAGTATAAGTCGCATTTTGGGGGGCAATTTATTCGACAAAATCCAACACCAAGAACAGTCATGAACGAGCAACAACAGGCTAAACGATAGGCTATGCTAACTTGACATAAGCACAAACTAAGAGCTGAGAACGGCCCTGACGTAAAATTCAGAGTTATTCAAAAAACTATTACATAAATAATACGTTAATAAAACCATCTGCGTCACTCCAATTCATTAAATCCATCAATCGTCCTTTGTCAACAATGTGTGCGCCGCTGACGGCTCTTGCACTTCAAAATATTCCACAGGCCCATATAACGATATATAAATTATATATCAAATAACTATTATATAATATATAATATATATATGTTATCAAACCATGTGTGCACTCTAAATCATTAAGTCCATCGATCAAATTCCTCATACTTTGTCAACATCGCCGCGCGTGCGCCCTGACGTCAGCCTCGTCGTTATTCCACAGATACTATTCTACTGTATAACTATATTGTAGCGTTAACAAAGTTCAAGGAAAGACGTGGGTTTGGTAAACGGCTCTTTATTTAACAAAACAAACTTACAGGCGTGTGGCGGCGTGGACCTCCAGCCACGGAAGTGGAAGAGAGCTCCATAGAATAGGACCGGGCGTGCGTAAAAGCCATGACCGAGCCCCATCCACCATCCCCGGACAGCCCACCCGGCTGAGCGCCGGCCCTCGGCTTCCATCCACGGGGGTGAAAGACAGCTCGGTAGAGTAGGACCGGGCGTGTGTAAAAGCATTGTCCGAGCCCCATCCACCGTCCCTGGACAGCCACCTGGCCGAGCGCCGGCCCCCGACTTCAATCCACGGAAGTAAAAGAGAGCTCCGTCGAGTCAATCTTTGTCTTTTATGTAAACAACCGCCGCGCTGCTGACGCGTGACCGCGACGTCGCGCTGCTTACGTCAGCTCCATATAAGTCGCTCCTGAGTATAAGTCGCCCCCCCACCCATACTATGAAAAAAAAAACGCAACTTATAGTCCGAAAATTACGGTAGTCTGTTGTTATTAGGTTGATTATATGAACCCTCGATCAAAAAGAATAAATATTGTCTTTTAAAAAAGGAAGGGTGTATTCTAAAATACTATACATACTATGTATGGAGTACGGAAGGAGAATTTTGTTATGATAAAATACTGGACCACTGTGAGAATTCTAATTCATTCAATTGCATAATTATTTTGCTAAACATTGTTCCTGCTCATAACAGTATGCAGGTAGTAATATAAAATGTTTTTTTTGTGTGTTTGTGTGCCTTTTTGTGTCAGTCTTTGAACCAGGTGGTGCTCTGGGATAAGATTGTCCTTCGAGGTGAAAAAAACAAACTGAACCTCAGAGAGACAAAATCCAAATACTTCTTCTTTGATGATGGAAATGGTCTCAGGTAAGGCCTACATGGTGGTTGAGCAAAAGATTTTTGATTGAAATATATTTAATATAGGGCGGCTCGGTGGCGAACTGGTTAGCACATCCACCTCACAGTTCCACAGTACCACTGTAACCGACATGATGTACACAGACGTAAAACAGGAAGTGGTGCCACCTGAAAACGGCCTTTAAAATCAGGGATGAGAATCTTTTTTATGGGGGGGGCAGTCAGCAGTATTGCAACAACAGCCGCCTTTTTTTCGGCAGCATTTTGGCGCTACTCATTTGCCTACTCATTTGCTTAATTAGCAAAAGTTTTACCCAGCATGGCGAAGGTTTTAGAGAAAAAAGACGCGGATCGTGCCAGGGAAATAGACAAGTCGAACTGGATCAGGAACTGCTTCAGATGGGCATGGCTCGAGAGCAGCATCATCTTACAACTCGGAACACAAAGACGCTCTTAAAGCAACAGTGAGCGCCCGGCGCGCTGCGGTTGCGCGATCGAACTAAATTAAGCTCCCTGCGCACTTAGGTCCAATTTTGGAAAGTACATCAGGACTTTAAAAATATTTTCTAAATTTCAGTGACGGCTCTGTCACAATAATGCAACCAGCGCGGTGCAGTTGCGCGGTCGACGACGCGCTACGGTTGCGGGTTCGGCGGTGCGCTGCAGTTGCGCGATCTGACAAAAATGCAAATGAAAAAATGCTTAAAGTCTTGGAACGAATTAAATTTTTTTCCGTTATTTGTAATGGGTAAAATAGATTCGGAATTCGACCGATTCGCTTCTCGAACCGCCTTCTGGAATGGATTGTGGTCGAAAACCGAGGCTTGACTATTATATTCACTTAGGTACCCCACCAAGCAGGAATATTTTTTTAACAAAACTGTTGAAATTGAGTTATGAAATTAATGGTTTTTAGGTTGCTATACCGCCAAAATCCAGGAGTTTCCACGGAGCTTTGCCCCCTGAGCCCCCTCCGGGGTGTTGCCTCCGGGGCGTTGCCTCTGCCCCCCCCAATGGGGTTCTGTGGCACCCTGCGGCAAGTGGGGCGGGGGGGGGGCCATGCGACCCCCAGTCCCCGGCTACTTTTCAGTGTTTTTTTCTATTTGCCGTTCTCGTCCCTGAAAAATAAAGCACCCTACCGCAAATCAAAGCACGGCTAAATAACATAAATACCATGGAGAATTCTTAACACATACTGTAAATATGATTTTAGAACAGGTTTTATTATGTTTTTACAACTCTTATTATTATTACAGTTTTTCTATAACAAGGTACAACACTATAAATATGTTTTTAGAACTCTTATTATATATTTTTTTTTTATTAAAAGGTGCAAGTGTACGCACTGCAATTGAGTAGGCACTCCCTGCCTTCTGCTGGCGTGTCTTCTTGTCTTGTGGGTGTATTGTAAGTCAACTAAAAGTGTGGTTAACCTTGCCAAGCGATGCAAAGTGTCCAACTTCAGAATTACCACACTACAATAACCCGGGGGACATCATGCATCGTGAAAGAAAAGTGAGTCACGTTTGCATATGACTCTCCTGTTGCATTGTGGTTCAGAACACAATATTAAAGCTTTTTAAACCCTCCCCAAAACTATTTTACAGCTATATACAACTTTCTTGTATCCCTAATCAGCATCGCCACACTGCTCTATGCATATATTGTACCTACGTATATAGTAAAAGAAAGAACAAACACGTGATCATGTGTCCGACTGCTTCCGCACCGGTTGGTGGGTCTGGCTGGCTGCCGCCTCCTGCGCTTCAACTCAGTCACGTCCCCAGTGATGCACATTGGTCAGAGGTATGCCCCACGCCATCAGGGCTCATTGCCGCTGTCCCGCGCACGTAGGGGAAAAAGCGCTGCCGTCCCAACCCCTGAACAGCAGTGCTTTTTTCCCTAAAAAGAGCTGCCGTCCCAACTCCTGAACGGCAGTGCTTTTTTCCTACCTGCGCGACATTGAGCGCACCCCTTGCCCTCAGTGAAGCACGGAGGCATGTCTCGCACCATGAAAGCTCTTTCTGCAGAGGCACATTTTTCTTTTGTGTGCGGCTGTGTCACGTCTCCGTTCTCGTCCTGCTGCCCAACTGAGCGTTGCGCGCTAGATCTCGGGGGCATTCATTGCTAATGCGGAACTGTGCGTGCTTATCTGTGCTGATTGCCACGACCTGTTACCGTGTTACCCGCTGATTAGGGCGTGTGTATAGACACTGTTCGTTGCCGTTTCGTCTGCCTTGACACACGCACGCCTGCCACCTGATTCCCATTTGCCCAATCCTCTATGTAACAAGATGCCACCATGACAGGTGACGTGAGCTCACTGACCGACTCGTCAGTCCCCATGTGCACACGCTCTGCTGGCGTTCTAGCCTCCCTTTTCCTCTTTTTGCATTCCCCAAATAAACAATCCGTGTTGCAAATGGTTGTCCTGCCTCGTTCATGACAGGCTGGCTGCTGCACTTCCCGCATTTGTTCGCAGTGACAGACAGAGGCACACCCTGCGCTGCCAGCGTATATTCAAATTCCATTCTTCCGTCACTTATAAACCCACGAAATTGCGCATTCGCGCAAGATAAAGCGCAAAGTCAAGAGGGATCACTGTAGTTCTAGAATGAATTAATGGTTTCTATTCTAGATTATTTAAGTAATTTAAATTACGAACGAGTATGATCATGGAACAAAGTAAACTTGTATCCCAAGCAGTGTTCCCTCTAATTTTTCAAGTGTCTGTGCAAACACACAAGCTCCCTGTGCACACTGTGGACCACTGTGTGCATCACCAGATTAAATAAATAAACAAATAAATAAATGAATAAATGAATAAATGAATAAAATATTGTCAATGAGAACTTTAACTTGCTCAGGGTCGGATTTTGTTTTGTGTGACAGCTTGTTCCTTTTCTGTTGGTCTTTTCCGCTCTCTCGCGGAATGTACCGATTCCCTGTCCTATCTTGAGTCCTTGTACAATTCCAGTTTTCAAATAACATTTCTGCTAAATGTGACGCTTGAGGTAGCCAAACTTTTCAGTCCATATTTTCCCTTCCGTAAACTAGCCTGCCACTTTGGCTTCACTGCATGTTTCACCCTTTGTTCTTTTATTTGCACACACTCCGACAGCCATTCAATCTTAAAAGAACCGCCGCATCTCTTATTTACTTTGGCGAGTGGATGTGTCGCTGCTCGTTCGTTTCGCCATGATAAGGGGTTAGCTCATTAGCATTTGCATCTCTTGACTACGCCGCACTGTTGTTAGCTAGCTAACCTGCACGGCACGAATGGGCAGGACACATTTTCAGGCACTGTCAATGCTATGGTTGGCTATGTAGCGTGAGTGAACCATATCATATCATTGGCTGGACACCTGTCAATTACTGATTTACACTGCAAAAATGCACAGAAAAAAATCATTCGTCCACTTAATTAGATTAGATTACGTCTAACATTAGATATTAATCAATGAGTTTATGCTGTATTTTATTTTGTGCACAGCATGTAGTTTCTTGTGCGCATAAACTGCGTGACCAGTGCCCAATTGCGCAGCTTAGAGGGAACACTGATCCCAAGACACTAATGCACTGCATGAGATCTGCATAAACATTTTGACTATCAGTGGTTGCAAAGAAGGAAAAAAAAAGAGCTGAAACATGCATGTTGCTGAATAAGTGATTAATATCACAATACTTATTTACTAGGGGTGTAAATCGCGGGTTTTGTCACGATACGATATCATATCGATACAAAGAACTACGATACGATATTTGCCGATATCTTAAAGCCTGCTGCGATTCATTCACGATATATCACGATATAGTGCTCTACGATCGATATATATATATATGTTTTTAATAAAAAATATAGAACAATATCCTGATTTATAACAATTCATATGCAAAATCAACAAGGTACTGCAAACTCTTTATTTAGGAAATTACAAGAGTATTGTAGTATACAAAGTGCTTATTTTAACACTGAACTTTGATGTCGTGTTTTTTCTTTAAACGCGCGGCGAGATTTGTGGTCCCTGAATATTTGATCACCGCATGGCAGGATTTACAAACTGCACGTGTCTTGTCCGTTGAGCCATCTTTTCTTTGGAATCCAAAGTGCTTCCAAACGAATGACTTGAAGCCTAAAGGGGAGCAAATTTCCTCGTCTTTTTGGACACTAGCCATAGCACCAGCCCAGGAGCCGCGTACTAGTTGTCGACTCCCCTTTCACGTGCCTGCTCTGCTCACAACACAACAACGCCGCGCACTGCTCCCGGAAAGAGGAAGCAAGCAACAATGAACTGGATTTCAAAATAAAGTCGCGTCTAAAACGCGGCGATATAAATCGATGTTTACGTTTAGCATCGATGCCAATAAATCGTAGAGCATTATATCGATTAATCGATGTGTATCGAATCGTCACACCCCTATTATTTACTGTTTGTGGTTCTTGTTTTGTTGGCATAAGCCTTATGCACAGCATAAGGGATTCATGTCTGAGGTCTCGGCTTTTTGTTGTATTGTTTTTGTTCTTATTATTCTGTGTGTATGTGTTTTAAAGAATTTTACTTTCTTAAACTGTAGGATCTGGCAACAAAAAAATGATGCCAACCATTTAGACCAGAGGTGTTCAAACGTTTTGCAAGGAGGGCCAGATTTGATAAAGTGAAGGGGCCAATATTTTTTTCTGACATTCTTTAACTACAAACATTTCATGCAAATACACAATTATAAAACAATTTTCATTGTCACAATTGACTTTATTTTTCAAATGCCAAAATAGCCAAATATAAGCCACTCAGACAACTCTAAAAACACAAATTCTGCCTTTCATTCATATCTGAAGTCAGATACGTAACATTGAGCAAAATGTATGAAATACCTTAAATTTACATGTTGAAAATTATTTTTGATTCACGAACATTTTAAACAGGAGTTATAAGTAATGTAAAGTTGTCTATCCATCCATCCATCCATTTTCTGAACCGCTTAGTCCCCACGGGGGCCGCGGGAGTGCTGGAGCCTATCCCAGCCGTCATAGGGCAGTAGGCGGGGGACACCCTGAACCGGTTGCCAGCCGATTGCAGGGCACACGGAGACAGACAACTATTCGCACTCACATTCACACCTACCAAGCATTTTTGGGATGTGGGAGGAAACCGGAGTGCCCGGAGAAAACCCATGCGGCCCTGGGGAGAACATGCAAACTCCACACAGGGAGGGCCGGAGGTGGAATCGAACCCGCACCCTCCTAACTGTGAGGCGGACGTGCTAACCAGTGCGCCGCCGAGTAAAGTTGTCTATTATTATTAAAACTTAAAACAAGTGAATTTTTCTCTTGTCATTTACAATATTTTTCAGAAAGTAATAGTTTGTGTCACGTCTACAGGTTCATAACATCAACAGTATTAACATGGCCATTTCGTAGCTTGCTTTACTAATATTTACTTTTGACTCACAGCCCCGTGTGAAGAATCGCTGTTGTGATTGATGCCAGTTCAGCTTGGAGCCTTCACTTTATCAGTCACTCCCTTTTAGCTTTGTGTTAGCATGTTTAGTCTGGTAGTGTCTCTTTAGGTTGAAATCCTACAAGGCAACCGTCTCTTTACAAATTGCACAAACACAATTGCATTGATTTTCAGTGAAGTATTATAATTCCCATCTCTCTTGAAAGCGACGGCCCTCAATGTCAACTTTCCTCGTTTTCTTTGCAGTCAGCATAGCAAATATGAGCGGAGAGGGTTTTGCGGCACGGATGCAGACTGATGTTATTAAAGTGGTGCTGCCACCTTTTGGCAAAAGGAGGAATTATAGTTTAAAGTTTCATGATTTTTATATTCAATTTAACAGTGCAGGCGGGCCATAAATAATACATTATAAGACCAAAGCTGCGGGCTGTATGAAATCTGACAGGGGGCCGGATTTGGCCCGTGGGCCGGACTTTGAACATAACTGATTTAGACAATTGTTAAGGGAACAATCGTGCGAGTACGTCTGCGCCATCTCACTTGTGAGATGTGTGCTTTTTGTCACAGTCCGACTGATGGAACTTTCTGTATCACCCAGGGCCAACAAGAACATCACTCTGACATTGTCATGGAATGTCATTCCCAACGCTGGAATACTGCCGCTTGTAGCTGGAAGTGGATACATCAGTCTTACTTTTCCTGATAAATATGAGACTCCAAAGAGCTATTAGAGTGAAACGGATTTTCTGTTGATAATTTACAATGCATTCTCTACTCTTAGGCTTTTTACAAGAGAAGTACAGTCATACTAATCATGTGTTAATTCATGTAACTTTTGGTGAGAAATAAAATAAAAGACTTGAAGTGTTTTGATCTTTTTTTAAACACCTCAGGAACAGGCTTAAGATATGAGTTTTGTTGTTAACAAATTGAAAAATTATGTGTCCCAAGTAGTGGAATTTTGCCATGTACAATTTTGATCACACCTGTCTCAGTCATGTTTATGTTATTCTATTTATTTAACCAGGTTGGTCCTCTTTTCCCGGACATGTCCTACTTTTGAGACCGAAAAAAATGCCTGGAGGGAATTTCAAAATTGTCTGGGATTTTGTCCGACAGCCGTCGGCCACTCCAGCACTCTCACCCACAGCCCCCCTGCCGGACACTCCAGCGCTCTAATCACTAGCACTCCCCCAGCACTGCAGCGCTTTAGTCCTCCCCCCCCTGCAAAAAAAGGGTGTCCTCTTTTTCAGAAACTTACTACTTAAAAGCCTCATTTTGAAGAGACAAATGTAAAATATGTAAAAAATGAACTGACATACCGTTTTTTTCCATGTATAGTGCGCAAAATTTAACTCATTTATTGTCCTAAAATCTGGGGTGCGCATTATACATGGGTACAAAAATTTTTTTAATTTTTTTTTTTAATTTTTTTTTTTTTTTTTTCAAGTCCCAATGATCATCACACACGCAGGGAGGCAATGGGTCCCATTTTTATAGTCTTTGGTATGGTCTTAACTAGGCTGGATGTAATTTTTTTTGTTGGCGTTGATTTCTCCGACTGCCCGTAAACGCACCACCGCGCTCCGTGCGCGCACGGGAAAGAGGCGGCTCTGTATGGGAGAGACGTTGAAGAGGAATAAAAACACCCTTGGAAACCAAAACTTGCCCCTCGTCGTGACTCGGAGCCGCAACAAATGTTTCGGATTTGTGTAGGGTACATTGTGACAGACAGCAAACGAGCAGGTGATCGAGCAAGCCTTGTCTGATACGAGAGCATTGCGGTCGCATGGAGCGTGTTTGAAGTGAACAGCAGAGAAGAAAGGAACAAGGCAAAGTGTTGTGAAATAAAATATTACCTGTAATACGGATTTAGGTAGAGAACTGAACTCTCGCTCTTTATATAGCTGACGTGTCTTGCGCATCTGTAATGGCGGCCTCCGTATAATATCCGGTTTGCGCGTGTGCGTGTGTGCGAGAGAGAGCGAGAGAGAGAGTGCGAGAGAGAACGCTCAACCGTAGCGCGCCGCCGACCGCCCAACTGCACCGCGCTGGTCGATTATTGTGACAGAGCCGTCGCTGAAATTTAGAAGATATTTTTAAAGTCCTGATGTACTTTCTAAAATTTAAGTGGACCTCAGTGCGCACTGCGCAGGGAGCTTAATTTGGTGCAGCGCGCCGGGCGCTCACTGTCGCATTGCTTAAAGAGCGCCTTTGTTTTTTAGGATGAACAGCAGAGACCAAAGGAACAAGGCAAAGTGTTGTGAAATAAAATATTACCTGTAATACGCATTTTGTTATTTGCTGATTGAAACTGCTAATTAAACTGTGAATTGAAACTAATAGGAAGAAAACAACTCTCGCTCTTTATATAGCTGACGTGTCTTGCGCATCCGTTCTGTGCATTTTATTTCACAACACTTTGCCTTGTTCCTTTCTTCTCTGCTGTTCACTTCAAACACGCTCCATGCGACCGCAATGCTCTCGTATCAGACAAGGCTTGCTCGATCACCTGCTCGTTTGCTGTCTGTCACAATGTACCCTACACAAATCCGAAACATTTGTTGCAGCTCCGAGTCACGACGAGGGGCAAGTTTTGGTTTCCAAGGGTGTTTTTATTCCTCTTCAACGTCTCTCCCATACAGAGCCGCCTCTTTCCCGTGCGCGCACGGAGCGCGGTGGTGCGTTTACGGGCAGTCGGAGAAATCAACGGCAACAAAAAAAATTACATCCAGCCTAGTTAAGACCATACCAAAGACTATAAAAATGGGACCCATTGCCTCCCTGTGTGTGTGACGATCATTGGGACTTAAAAAAAAAAAAAAAAATTCATAAAAATTGGGTGCGTATTATACATGGGTACAAGCTTTTTTCCAGCATCAGCATGCCATTTTTAGGGTGCGTATGTATACATGGGGGCGCACTATACACGGAAAAAAACGGTACGTACAAAACAAAGTATAATTTCTAAAGCACATTTTTTAATTAAACCATGCGAGTTGTAGCTAAGAACAAATGGTTCAAACTTCCAAGCTAAAACATAAATATTCTATGGATGCTTCTAACATATCCTTCAATTTAGATTTGAAAAAAACATTACCAATGTACAGTACCAGTGAGTGAGCATGCAGGTCACCAACACAGGCCATCCAACCTAAGAGTAGAACTCAGAATGGTGAGGCAGAGCTTTACAATTTATGTACCTCAAGGATGTGTGGTAGGCATTTTTTTTTTATTTAGACACGACAAGATAAAATTATCACCTGTGGATAAAAAATTCTCACGTTCCTGCGTCACCTGCCACTCGGCCACACCCCAATCAGCTGAATCACCCACGCCTGAGAGCCTCTCGATTTAAACCCTGTCATCAGGTCACTCCTTTGTCAGTTCATCTGTTTACCCTGCCCGAGACACCACTGCTCTTTGTGCCCAGAACGATCTCTGTTGCCAACCGTTTCCGTAAACTGACCGACCACGCATTTGCTCGTCTTTGACCACGCTCCGATCGCCGCCTGCCCAGACCACTTGCTCGCCCTTGACCACGCTCCGATCGCCGCCTGCCCCGACTACTTGCTCTCCCCAACGACGTGCTGCGCTCTTCTGCACAGCCACGCCAGCCAGCTCACGAGTCCAGCGTTCCACTTCCCCTTTCTCTTTATTACCGTAATTTTCGGAGTATAAGTCGTGGTTTTTTTTCAGTTTGGGTGGGGGGGGGGTTGACTTATACTAAGGAGCGAATTATATGTGAATTTTTTCAAAGATTTTCAAAAAAAAGAAGTGGAACCGCGATGTAGCAAGGGATTACTGTAATTTTAATTTCAAGTGACGTCAGGAGCGCAGCGTGGCGCGGCGATTGTTTACAAAAAGGACAAAGATTGATCACAGGATGACGAAGATGACGAAGGGCCCCACGTACTAACGGCATCATTAGCAGCTTTGTTTGTAAGTGACATAGAGGACGAAGAGTTTGAAGGATTTAATGATTTGGAGTGACACAGAAGGTTTGAAAAACTATTATGGCTTTTACCCACGCCCGGTCCTACTCTACGGAGCTCTCTTTAACCTCCGTGGATGGAAGTCTGGGGCCGGCGCTCGGCCGGGTGGCTGTCCAGGGACGGTGGATGGGGCTCGGACATGGCTTTTACGCACGCCCGGTCCTATTCTATGGATCTCTCTTCCACCTCCGTGGCTGGAAGTCCACGCTGCAACACGCCTGGAAGTCTGTTTTGTTAAATAAAGAGCCGTTTACCAAACCCACGTCTTTCCTTGTACTTTGTTAACGCTACAATATAGTTTTCTACTAGGGGTGTAAATCGCGGGTTTTGTCACGATACGATATATCGATACAAAGAACTACGATACGATATTTGCCGATATCTTAAAGCCTGCTGCGATTCATTCACGATATATCGCGATATAGTGCTCTACGATCGATATATTTTTTTTTAATAAAAAATATAGAACAATATCCTGATTTATAACAATTCATACGCAAAATCAACAAGGTACTGCAAACTCTGTTGATTGGCTTAAGGTAAATTATAAACCTCACCAGATCAAATATGATCTTACAATTACCAAAGCAATTTCAAAAGATTGTATCAGACTTTTACCCCACTAAGTGGCCACAGAGCTCAATAAATCTAGCCAGACCCCACACACAGGCCTTCCGTGACCCAACACTTTGTGGTCACGAGCACTTTCAAAAAAAAAACTTAACCAGACCCCACACGGTGGTCTTCCGTGACCCCACACAGTGGTCACAAGCGCTTTCATCCGTACGCAACTAGACCCTAAGTTTTTCAACTTAACCGGACACCACACAATGGTCTTCCGTGACCCCACACAGTGGTCAGAAGTGCTTTCAAAATAACGTAATTTACCACAACTCACACAATATTACGATACTACAGTATCTTTAGTAGATAGCTTTTAGCAGATTTAGCAGATTTTTAAACACAAATCCCAATCCTCGTACTCAGAAAATTCACCAGTCTACCCCCTTAGGGGTAGGCAGAAAATTTTCTATCAAAAGAAGGTATTCTGCTCACCTTGTTTTTTGGACCCAGTCAAATTGTTGAAATTTCTGCGGGGATGGTGTTGAAAGAAAAACACGATCAGCGAGCACAAGACCAAGGGTCATGGCACCATCTGTTACATCTAGTCCCAGTTCTTTATCTTTAATGCTCGCTATACTAAGAGTAATTACCAAGAGGCATCCTTCACAGTTGACTACCGTTTTTTTCCATGTATAATGCGCCCCCATGTATAATACGCACCCTAAGAATGGCATGTTGATGCTGGAAAAAAGTCTGTACCCATGCATAATACGCACCCAAATTTTGACTCCTACTTAAGTCTGTAAACGTAAAATTATTTCAGAAAAAAGATCATCTTTGGGAACAACCGGATGTTATTCTGCCGGTCAGTATCACTGCGCATGCGCTAGCAAACTCGATAGCGAAGAAATGTTTCGGATTTGTGTAGGGTACATTGTGACAGCAAACGAGCAGGTGATCGAGCAAGCGTCTGATACGAGAGCATTGTGTTCGTATGGAGCGTGTTTGAAGTGAACAGCAGAGAAGAAGGCACATCTGTAATGGCGGCCTCCGTATCATATCCGGATTAAAAAAAAAAACTTTTTTTTTTTTTTTACCCATGTATAATGTGCACCCCAGATTTTAGGACAATAAATTAGTTAAATTTTGCGCATTATACATGGAAAAAAACTGTATTTAATGTGTGCCAGAACGATCGGTACACAGCTGTGGAGCCTTCTCTGCAAGATGTGGAAGAAGGTCTAACAGTATTAAGTGTCAGGCAAATCTATATTTGAAAGAGAATAATCTGGAATGTTTGGGTATACCCTCGAGAAGACACAATTCAGCTTTCCTCAACCTCTCAAAAAATTCCATATTTTGGTGAGTGATGAAAGAAATAGATGTGACAGGGCACTTTCGCTACTGTTAGACTGCTCATTTCTTGCTCTTAAATCAGCCACAGAGAAACTAATCCTTGTGATATGTTGACGTAGTCAAAAATAAATATGTCTATGTAAATAGCTGTGATAGCTGTTTTTGGACATTTTAAGCGATAGTCTGTACAATGATTTCCAATAAGTAAATTGTGATCCCTTCCTTCCGTGACGTATTCAGGCTGATGTGTCAAATCAAGCAGACTTTGCCCAAAAAGTGGACGTCAGTAAGTCCACCACGACTCTGTTCCAAAATACTGCTAAATCTCTTCTGAGTTTTTTTTTCAGGGGGGAATTCTAGTACTGACATTTTCTTTTAATTCAGTCCTATCACATAAGTGCCAATGTTGGGTTTGTGTTACCATTTCTTTAAGAGTATGAAATACATGCATATACACATGATTTAGAATGCATGTAATCTTTTAATAAAGATTACACACTTTTAATAAACATTAACACTTTTATGATAAGTAAAAATGATGTCAGCACTAAAGTTCGTGTCACTGAAAGAACTGTAGTGATTGGGGGACGATATTTAGGACAAAGTGACCCACACACTTTTGGAGCTTGCTTTCAGGTTGTTGTTTTTTTCAACCAGTCTGTTACCTAAGGCAAGCAGACAAACTCTGTAATGCATACTGTTTCCTGGCTTGGTTTCTCATGTTCTGTTGTCACCTAGTGTCTGAAATGGACCACGTCTGCCAGCTCGCCGCGCTGCAAGGACAAGAATTATCATTTTCTTCAATAACATGGTTCAACTATGAGTGGCCTGCTAATTTCTGACATCACTGATAGCTGTCGTCATAATTTGACAGTGACTTCAAGGAAATTAAAGAAGCTGCACTAGTGAACTAGTATAAGAAATGAAAACACAATACATTTTGAGAGCTGTCTGATGAAACAGCATTGGAGCTTGGTGAAGTGGATGTAGAAAAACCTTATGACAATTTTCTTGAAACATTTATTTCTGTTTACTGTTCACTTCACAAATATAAGCAATACAAAAGCTGTTAATTGTTCTTGGCTAACTAAACAAATACAAAATCCAGGAAAAAAGAAAAACTGTTCAAAATATGTCAAATTAAAAACCAAGGAAGCTGAATACAAATAATAAGGTTGACAAACGTTAACAGATATAGAGCTAGCAAGCAATTGTATTAAAAGAAAATATATGAGAATATAATTGGTATCAAAGCAACCCAGAATATCCTGAACAGTTGAATAAAATGTGGCTCATCCAAGTTTATATATTCAAAAGACTTTGAGAATAAGCATGGTCATAGTAATTATAATATGAATTATCCTGTATAGGTTCAATATTTTTTTTGGGGGGGGTATGTCAAATGTTTGCTAGAATCTGAATCTTCACACAACAAAATTAGTTGATAAACTGAATATTCTACTTCATCTAAAACAACTACTCATGTCCTTGACAGAAACGAACATTTTGTTTGACTGACATGCAAGCATAGCTGGTCAGCAAAACCTGTTTATTTTGGGCACAGAACAACAACCGCTTAGTTTAGACATTGAATGACTTTCTCCTCAATCATACAGTACACAGCGATGTGTGACAGGTCAGCGATAAAGGCGTTGCAGGCTTGCATACTGATGTTCTTACAGCCTCTTATGTCCAGAAGAGTCAAAGAGGAGATCCGCTTCAGGTAGGACATGCATCCATCACTCAGCTGATGACAACCTGTTTTGGCACACAGACAGAAGACACTCAATTGTTTTGTTAGTTATATTGCTTATTAACTTGGCCGTGGTTTACCTGAAAGAGTTAAATAAACGAAAGTTCATAAACTTGTTGATATTTTGGACGAACGTGAACTGAATGTAGTGCATTTTTGCTTCATCAAAATAAATACCGTATTTTTCGGACTAAAAGCCGCTCCGGAATATACGTCGCATCAGCCATAAAATGCACAATAAAGTGAAAAAAAAACAACATATAAGTTGCTCTGGAGTATTACCGTTATTTACCATGTATAATGCGCAAAATTTAACTAATTTATTGTCCTAAAATCTGGGGTGCGCATTATACATGGGAAACTTTTTTTTTTTTGAAGAAAATCTCCCTCGAAATAAAACTTGAAATCACCTTTCTTCTTGTTTGTTGTCAGTCGCGCATCGCATTCAGCCATCCTGCCCAACACAGTCAGTAAAATTCATAATTGACGACACATCGTTTGATGCAATGATGCAATCCTTGATGGTGTGTTATTGTCAAATATTGTTTTTTAATCTCCATCGCAAACCGGATATCATACGGAGGCCGCCATTACAGATGCGCAGAACGGATGCGCAAGAAACGTCAGCTATAAAGAGCGAGAGTTCAGTTCTCTACCTAAATGCGTATTACAGGTAATATTTTATTTCACAACACTTTGCCTTGTTCCTTTCTTCTCTGCTGTTCACTTCAAACACGCTCCATACAAACACAATGCTCTCGTATCAGACGCTTGCTCGATCACCTGCTCGTTTGCTGTCACAATGTACCCTACACAAATCTGAAACATTTCTCCGCTATTGAGTTTGCTAGCGCATGCATACTGACCGGCAGAATAACATCCGGTTGTTCCCAAAGATGATCTTTTTTCTGAAATAATTTTACGTTTACGGATTTAAGTAGGAGTCACAATTTGGGTGCGTATTATACATGGGTACAGGCTTTTTTCCAGCATCGACATGCCATTTTTAGGGTGCGTATTATACATGGGGGCGCATTATACATGGAAGAAATCGGTAGTCGCATTTTGGGGGAAATTTATTCGACAAAATCCAACACCAACAACAGGCTAAACGATACGGTATGCTAACGTGACAAACACAAACGAGAAGCTGAGAACGGGCCTGATGTAACAATAACAGTTATTCACATAACTATAACATAAATAACACCTTCATCAAACCATCTGTGTCACTCCAAATCATTAAAGCCATCGATCAGGTTGGTCCTCCTTTATGTAAACAAGTCCGACGTCAGCGGCGCGTTGCAGTTCAGAAATTTCTACAGCCCCATATAACAAGATATAAAATATGTATGAAATAACAATAATATAAACAACAATTTTATCGAACCATCCGTGTCACTCCAAATCAATAAATCCATCAGAATCTTACTCTTCCGTGTCACTAGAAAAAAAAAAAAAAAAAGCTGTTGACGCCGGAAAGACTACGTGCGCCGCGGACGTCAGACTAGATATATCAAATAAATGTAGTATAAACAACAATTTTATCGAACTCCAAATCAATAAATTCGTCAGAATCTTCGTCTTCCGTGTCACTCAAAAAAAACAAATAAATAAATTAAAAAAAAAAACAGCTGTTGACACCGGAACTCCGTGCGCCGCTGACGTCAGACTAGATATATAAAATAAATGTATTATAAACAACAATTTTAACGAACCATCCGTGTCACTCCAAATCATTAAATCCACCGGAATATTCATCCTCTGTGTCAAAAAACAACAACAAAACAGCTGTCGCTTCCGGACCTATGTGTGCCGCCGACGTCAGCCTCGTTGTCAGTTGGCGGCTCCAATTATTCAACAGATCTACGTATATTGTAGCGTTACCGAAGTACCAGGCAAGACGCTGCTCTTTATTTCACAAATCAAGAGCTCAACATGAGCCAACACATGCAAGCGCCCTGGATCGCTCATTCCGCCTCCTCCCACCCCACGCCCCTGCTGCCTCCCTAGAAAATCAGAAACTACTGACGTCTAACAACATACACGTAGCTTTGGACTTGCGGTAAAAAAAGAACAGTTACGAAAGCAAGACAGTTAGTTTGGTTGTACTGTAATTCTACTATTTAAGCATGTACAGTCAAACCTCGGTTTTCAACCACAATCCGTTCCAGAAGGCGGTTTGAGAAGTAAATCGTTCGAATTTCGAATCAATTTTTTCCATTACAAATGATGGAAAAAATTTAATCCGTTCCAAGACTAAAAAAAGGATTTTTATTAAGCATTTTTTCATTTGCGGATTTTTGTCCGATCGCGGAACTGCAGCGCACCGCCGACCGCGCAACCGTAGCGTGTCGCCGACCGCGCAACTGCACCGCGCTAGTGACAGAGCCATCGCTGAAATTTAGAAAATATTTTTAAAGTCCTGATGTACTTTCCAAAATTTTAGTGGACCTCAGTGCGCAGGGACCTTAATCTGGTCCGATCGCGCAACTGCAGCGCGCCGGTCGCTCACTGTCGCATTGCTTTAAGAGCGTCTTTGCTGGCTTTACTGCTCCCACTTGCTTTCTTTGGAGGCATGATTCGGGGTTAATACCAAGGACGTGTGGTCAGAGGAGGCAAGCAAAGCTACGCCTCCCCTGCCATCATGAAAAGGGGAAAAACAAATTCAATTGTTTTTATTATAGTCATTTTCTTTTTCATTTCAATAGTTTTGTATCATTTTGAACCAAAATCGCTGAATTTTTATAGCGAAGACGATTCGCTCGGAGGAGCCAACTTCCTGTCGAGCCTCCTCTGAGGATTGCGTAATCACACGGCGGCCTATGTTGACAGGCTATGCAGTTAGACCAGACATGGGCAAACTACGCCCCGCGGGGCACAATCGTGAAGTGGAATTGATTGGATAATTTAAACTTTTTTAACAAATAAAAAACTGAAAAGTGGGGCGTGCAATATTATTCGGCCCCTTTACTTTCAGTGCAGCAAACTCACTCCAGAAGTTCAGTGAGGATCTTTGAATGATCCAATGTTGTCCTAAATGACTGATGATGATAAATAGAATGCACCTGTGTGTAATCAAGTCTCCGTATACGTAAATGCACCTGCTCTTTGATAGTCTCAGGGTTCTGTTTAAAGCGCAGAGAGAACCATGAAGACAAAGGAACACACCAGGCAGGTCCGAGATACTGTTGTGGAGAAGTTTAAAGCCGGATTTGGATACAAAAAGATTTCCCAAGCTTTAAACATCTCAAGGAGCACTGTGCAAGCAATTGTATTGAAATGGAAGGAGTATCAGACCACTGCAAATCTACCAAGACCCGGCCGTCCCTCCAAACTTTCATCTCAAACAAGGGGAAGACTGATCAGAGATGCAGCCAAGAGGCCCATGATCACTCTGGATGAACTGCAGATAACTACAGCTGAGGTGGGAGAGTCTGTCCATTAGACAACAATCAGTCGTGCACTGCACAAATCTGGCCTTTATGGAAGAGTGGCAAGAAGAAAGCCATTTCTCAAAGATATCCATAAAAAGTCCCGTTTAAAGTTTGCCACAAGCCACCTGGGAGACACCAAACATGTGGAAGAAGGTGCTCTGGTCAGATAAAAACAAAATCGAACTTTTTGGCCACAATGCAAATCGATATGTTTGGTGTAAAAGCAACACGGCTCATCACCCTGAACACACCATCCCCACTGTCAAACATGGTGGTGGCAGCATCATGGTTTGGGCCTGCTTTTCTTCAGCAGGGACAGGGAAGATGGCTAAAATTGATTGAAAGATGGATGGAGCCAAATACAAGACCATTCTGGAAGAAAACCTGTTGGAGTCTGCAAAAGACCTAAGACTAGGACGGAGATTTATCTTCCAACAGGACAATGATCCAAAACATAAAGCCAAATCTACAATGGAATGGTTCACAAATAGACGTATCCAGGTGTTAGAATGGCCAAGTCAAAGTCCAGACCTGAATCCAATCGAGAATCTGTGGAAAGAGCTGAAGACTGCTGTTCACAAACGCTCTCCATCCAACCTCACTGAGCTCGAGCTGTTTTACAAGGAAGAATGGGCAAGAATTCTAGTCTCTCGATGTGCAAAACTCATAGAGACATACCCCAAGCGACTTGCAGCTGTAATTGCAGCAAAAGGTGGCGCTACAAAGTATTAGCGCAAGGGGGCCGAATAATATTGCACGCCCCACTTTTCAGTTTTTTATTTGTTAAAAAGGTTTAAATTATCCAATCAATTTCGTTCCACTTCACGATTGTGTCCCACTTGTTGTTGATTCTTGACAAAAAATTAAAATTTTATATCTTTATGTTTGAAGCCTGAAATGTCGCGAAATGTTGAAAGGTTCAAGGGGGCCGAATATTTTCGGAAGGCACTGTATATTTTCCTTATGTAGTATGCAATACCTGCATCTCACTGGTGTTCTTAACACTAGAAGAGTGGCTGTTTTGATCTACCTCTAACAGCGGGGTGCGACGGTAACGTGTCGCTCCATTGATGCGACATGTTACCGTCGCACATCACATGTCGCGCACGTCATGTTATCGCGATCGTCTTGTTCGAGTGTACGCCCCGATAACGTTATTGTGTAAGGATATTGTAGCGGAGTGACAAGTGTAATTGTATCATAGTTTATGGAGAAAAACAATTTAAAAAGGACATTCGAGGTGCTGTCATATTTAAACTTGCGCAATGACGTCAGCATGCGGTCGCGGAGGAAAACTTAAGTTTTGGGGGGAATATTTAGCAGCATGGTATCAATGTTTTTTTATTTATGTCATCGCTAACACACACTGGGCGATTATTAGAATATGGGCATAATTAGAACTGAATATAAGCTGACCAAAGAACCTTGAACGTTGCCTTTTCTGAATGGAGACTTTCTGCTCTTGAGCAGGGTCGCACGAAAGGCCCAACGCTGTATTGTACTTTCCTGAAAACAGAGCTTTCTTAACAAGAATTGTGATTGAACTCAACCAACCAGTGTAAGTCTAGATTTTGCTTCGGTGTCTTAGCCTTTTCCTAAAACTGAAGAAATAAAACGAGCATGCGGTGAGTAAATTGGATAACAGGTGATTGACTATGGCTTTTGCCTAAATTGTGAACCAAATCCAACAGCTTCCTCTGAGGATTGCGTAATCACACGGCTGCCTATGTTGACAGGCTCTGCAGTTAGACTGAACTGCTCTCTGTCTTTATGTCGCTAAGTGTTCAAACACTATGGCTATATTAATTAATTTCCGTCAAGCTGGTGTATCGAATATCTTGTGTTATTTTTCATCCGTCTGTAACGTCGTGTTTGTTTAGATGAACAAAACGGCTTTGAAAAGAGATCTTACGGAGGCTACGAAAAAAGGTTCTCCAGCCTTATGGCAGGGGGTGCTAGTGATCCCGGGATGCTTCATGCGACTACCTGTAGAATAAGAGATCTCCAGTTCAAATTTACAGTGAACAACTGAGGAGCAGTCGTCCATTTGTTTCGTTTTACATTCGGGTTTTTTTTCCCCCCGTTTTTACATTTCGTTTTACAATGGAGGATTATATATCTAAACGATTTTAACTATGGATTTTCAGTCGAAGCAGGAGGTCATCAGTAAAGGAAGACCAACTCCGGAGTTAAAAGGTTTGATTCTGACAACGGGACTTCGGAACGGAGTGGTACGCACGATTGAAAACAAGTTTTGATTTCATGTGCTTTATTGAGTGTTACTATATGTGAAGACTGCTGATAAGATTTTAATTTAAAATAGTTCAAATTAAATAATTAACACTAGAGCAGCGTTCCCCAACCATTTTTTGTGACACGGTTAGGTGACGTCAGTGCCTTCGCAGTCATGAACCTCACCGCACGTCACTGCATCTCAGATGTTGGCTTTTGAACTTTGCGTTGATAACAGTCCGGATGGTCCGCTTCCTCTTTGGTCCGAAGGACACAACGTCCAGTGTTTCCAAAAACAATTTGAAAAGTGGACTCATCAGACCACAAAACACTTTTTCATTGTGCATCAGTCCATTTTACATGAGCTCGGGCCCAGAGAACCCGGCGGCATTTCTGGATGTTTTTCATAAACGGCTTTTGCTTTGCATGGTAGAGTTTTAACCCGCACTTACTGATGTAGTGATGAACTGTATTTACTGACAGTGGTTTTCTGAAGTTTTCCTGAGCCCATTTGGTGATATCCTTTACACACTCATGTCGGTTTTTAAGGCAGTGGCGTTTGAGGGATCGAAGGTCACGGTCATTCAGTCTTGGTTTCCGGCCGTGGCGCTTACGTGCAGTGATTTAAGATAAGATAATAAGATAAGAGGAACTTTATTAATCTCACGTGTGAGAAACTGCATGTAACAACAGCTCGATTTACAGGAAGGTACAAGTAGGGGGATAAAGGTGCAAAAAGAGACTAAAAAAGAAATTTCACCAGATTCTCTGAACCTTTTGATGATATTATGGACCGTAGATGTTGAAAACCCTAAATTCTTTGCAATTTTGCTTTGAAAAAGGTTGTACTTAAATTGTTCAACTATTTTCTCACACAGTTGTGGACTAAGTGGTGAACTTCGCCCCATCCTTGCTTGTGAATGAGTGAGCATGTTTGGGGAGGCTCCTTTTATACCCATTCATGGTACCCAATTAGCCTGATCAGATGTGAGATGTTCCAAATAGGTGTTTGATGAGCGTTTCTCAGCTTTCTCAGTATTTTGTAGTGTATCCAATTGTATATGAGTTGAGGATTTTCAAATAGTTGTATTTTGGTTTTATTTACCGCAATTTTCGGACTAAAAGTCGCTCCGGAATATAAGTCGCATTAGCAATAAAATGCACAATAACGTGAAAAAAAACATATATAAGTCGCTCTGGAGCATAAGTCACATTTTGGGGGGAAATTTATTCGACAAAACACCAAGAACAGACATGAACGAGCAACAACAGGCTAAACCAGGGGTGGGCAAACTAATTAATCCGGCCCGCCAACCCTGAATAAATTGTATTATTAAACATTTTTTTGGTCATTTTGCCTGCAATGACTGTGTTACCCCAGTAGATGGGGAGCCGCTCGTCTGCGCATTTACTACCGGAAGCAGTGTCAGAAAGCTCGGCGCACACTCACAAGTGCGTGTACGTACTCAGTAGTACGGACATGGCGCACTCGCGCTCTATTTGTATCAGTCCCTAATTTAGAGCGTGGGCTGTGACGACAGCATTCTTGTAACTCGCGCGCTGAGCTTTCAGATACAGTTTTATCCTAAAGCCACCCACAAACCTTCCCCTGGAATCCTTCTAATAGAAGTCTAATGAGTCGCCCAAGGAAAAGCAAGGTGGACACAGTGCCGAGTGTTTAAAAAAAAGAGTGGCCAATTTGGCTTGACGTACGCGACGTGACGTTCAGCCACATGAACATCAACATCAACCCGTCACAGATCGAGGTAAACGGACCAACAACTCGGATCTCTCCTAAGAATTGCCACAACACATTTTACTCCAGACTATGACGCACTAGCAAAAAAGGGAGACCAACAACACTGTTCCCACTGAAAATGAAGGGGAGGCTCTCAAGTTTATTGTAAAAAAATGCATTTTGAATATGATTTGTACACATAGCAGGGATTGAAACTAGCGACCATTCTCATTTTCAAACAATGCAGGATGCTCAAGGACATTGATGCACCACCTGTTTGCGACTAATCTTAAGGCTTACTTTAAGGAAGTGTTTCCCGTTTCCTCACCTCTGTTACCAGGTGTTTGTGAGTTAAAACTCATTTGATTTGACTGATTTTCAGATACCCCTCACCGTGTTGCCGTTTTGATTACTTCATTTGGATGTATGCTTTCACCGATTCTTTAAGATGATATATTTGGTCAGAATGTTTGCCGTTTGATGTGATCTCATAAGATAAACATCTTTCGTTAATCTGACCTGCAGGCACTGAAGTGATGGAGACTGTTATTCATGACAGCAGTGTGAGAATCACTGATAGCAGTTTTTTAGTGAATTTTTTTTTTTAATGCTGTTAATAAATGCATTTGTTTTCAAAGAACTTGTTTGGAATATCCATGCTTTACTACCTACTAAAGGCCAAAATCTTTTATGCAATGACCTTTACAGGTCGCTTATATTACTTCACACAAACACTACGTCCATCTGCTCCTGGTTCGACCCTCCAGTCCAAATTTAGAACCCAGTTCGGCCCGCGAGTCAAAAAGTTTGCCCACCCCTGGGCTAAACGATAGGTATGCTAACGTGACATAAACACAAACGAGCTGAGAACGGGCCTGACGTAACATTCAGAGTTATGGATATGGGTTGAGAAGGATTTTCAAATCATTGTATTTTGGTTTTATTTACATTTTACACAATTTCCTAACTTCAACCGAATCCAGTTTGTAATTCGAATTGACTTGAATTCGACTGAGCTTCAGCTGTGTTACAATGAACGATTCCAGTTTAGCGATGAGGAAGCAAAGTATCGTATTTTTTTCCGGACTATAAATCGCAGCTTTCTTTTCATAGTTTGACCGAGGGTGTGACTTATACTCATGAGTGACTTATGTGTGAAATTATTAACACATTATTCTATCAGGTTTTAATGTATGGCGTTAAACTAGGGTTAATATTAACGGCAAGCAGCTACGGTACTAGATGGCTGTTGTTAAATGATCGAGGTTAAAAAAAATATTACGGCAAATGGTATTTCCAGGCGGTCTCCCATCCAAGTACTAACCAGGCCCAACCCTGTTTAGCTTCCGACATCAAGCGTTCTCAGGGTAGTATGGCCATAAGCTGAGATGGTTTTCAAAATTTAGCACTTTATAGGTACAATCACCTCTGAAACCGCTGATTAAATGCCAAGCAGAGGCAGTACTTGATGGCTGTTGAACAAATTTGCTTTAACAATAAGTGCGAAAAAAAAAAAGAAAAGCTTTCAGCACCTGGTATTCCCAGATGGTCTCCCATTTCAGTACTAACCAGGCCCTGCTTAGCTTCTGAAATGGGACGCGATCGGGTGTTTTCAGGGTAGTGTGACCAGAATCGGCCTCAAAATTTAGCATTTCATAAACCGGTTCTTTTACAAATAAAGACTGCTGCTTTGAGTTCACAAGGAAACAGCCTCTTTATTCACTGGCTTCAACAAATTGCTCCTGAATTCCGTCGAAAACTAATGTTAAGGTTTTAAAGTAGGGCGCATGTTATTTTCACACTGAACCGCAAGAGGGTGCTCTAGGCCTGTGTGTCAGGATTCAGAAAGGCTGGAATAAAATTAACTGCAACTGAAGGATGAGTGACATAAGCGACGTAGAAGAGGAAGCGCTGCATCTTTGACTTCCGGAGTTAGCGGAATTGTTTAAAAGTGACACAGAGGATGAAGATTTCATTGGATTTAGTGATTTGGAGTGACGCGGATGGTTTGGTAAAATTGTTAACATGTTATTTATGCTATAGTTATTTGAAAAACTTAATATATGTTAACATACCAGGCACATTCTCAGTTTGTTGTTTGTGTCCTGTAATGTTAGCATACCGTACTGTATTCAGCCTGTTGTTGCCACTATTCTGTTTTTGATTTAAATTGCCTTTCAAGATGACATGTCTGTTCTTGATGTTGGATTTTATCAAATAAATTTCCCCCCAAAATGTGACTTGTATTCCAATGCAACTTTTATATGTCTTTTCCTTCTTTCATATGCATTTTATGGCTGGTATGACTTGTACTCCGTAGCAATTTATAGTCCGGAAAATACGGTATGTGTGAAAATTGTGTGAATTGAATTTGACAGAACTACAGCTATTGAACGATTCCAGTTAGGAGATGAGGAAGTTAAGTATGAGTGAAAATTGTGTGAAGCAATATCAAAGAAAGACAAAAGTGGTCTCACAAATGAATACAGTCCCTTTGGACAATTACAAAATGTAAATAAAATACCTGATAAAATGAGTTCATTGAGGTTGGTCCGTGTGTGTGTGCCTCCTGTTGCCAGCAAAGCTATTGAAGAATCCGTAATCTTCTTGCAGTGAGCCAGATCCAGCTTCTCCAATAGTGGCATATGTTGTTGAATTAGTCTCAAAGTGGACTCATTGATATCCAGACCAGACAGGTGCAGTGCTACTATGTTCCTTAGTCTGCAACGAGATGACTCCGAACCTAAAATGAGAGGGAGTGTGCGTGTATGTGTGTGTGTTGTCAACGTGAATAAATGTAGAGAATTTGTACGAATTCTCATTTGTGTTGAATCTGACCATGATAGGAGAGGAGCTCTTGAAATTGGGTATCTTTAATGCCTTCACACCAACGCAGATCCAGTAGTCGAAGAGAGGGAAGAGTTGAGGAGACCAATGCTGACAGGCATGGCCAGGCCAAGCCAGCAAGCCTTAACTCTCGAAGACCTAAAGTAAGACAGAGAGTGAATCTGAAAAAGGAATGGGCAAAATAATCTGCGAATCAATGTTAGGATGTGCTTGGCCAAAAAGGTACTTGATCCCTTTTCTTGTCCTGGGTCCATCTTGTAATGTACAAGACAAAATTGCAACCCATCATTTCAAGTATAATTCTTAAAACCCATATTCCATTGAGCGCCGAATAATTGCGGCTCCCGGCAAGTTTTTTTTGTAAATTTCTAGACAATGGTGTGTAAATTCATAAATAATACAACAAATATATATACCGCTTCTATTTCGCAGAGCTTTGTTTATTGCACAATAAACGAGAGATCACTTTATAGAGATCTTTACCTGGAAGCCTGGTTAGAAGACAGTTGAGCTGTCTTTTGGCCAAGGGTGTCCATGAGAGGTCCAAAGAGGTGGGCTGATGTTTTATGATACCCGCCAAGGCCTGGTTACTAAGGGGGTTGAATCGGCTCAGATCCAGATGGCTCCATAGGTGCTTATCAAAGCTCCTGCATCAAATAAGAAATTGTAATTTTAGGACCTCTTTAACACGTCAGAAAAAGGCTGGGCAACATGACCACAAATGTACGTATATAACAGTAACGTTAAATATCCCGAAATAAAAATAAGGTTACATTTTTTTTATTCATAACAATGTAAGAAATTATTCACTAATGTATACAGTAGGGGTGTAAATCGCGGGTTTTGTCACGATACGATACAAAGAACTACGATAAGATATCTTAAAGCCTGCTGCGATTCATTCACGATATATCGCGATATAGTGCTCTACGATCGATATTTTTTTTTTTAATAAAAAATATAGAACAATATCCTGATTTATAACAATTCATACGCAAAATCAACAAGGTACTGCAAACTCTTTATTTAGGAAATTACAAGAGTATTGTAGTATACAAAGTGCTTATTTTAACACTGAACTTTGATGTCATGTTTTTTCTTTAAATGTGCGGCGAGATTTGTGCTCCCTGAATATTTGATCACCGCATGGCAGGATTTACAAACTGCACGTGTCTTGTCCGTTGAGCCATCTTTTCTTTGGAATCCAAAGTGCTTCCAAACGAATGACTTGAAGCCTAAAGGGGAGCAAATGTCCTCGTCTTTTTGGACACTAGCCATAGCACCAGCCCAGGAGCCGCGTACTAGTTGTCGACTCCCCTTTCACGTGCCTGCTCTGCTCACAACACAACAACGCCGCGCGCACTGCTCCCGGAAAGAGGAAGCGAGCAACAATGAACTGGATTTCAAAATAAAGTCGTGTCTAATGTACGAGGTCAAACACGGCGATATAAATCGATGTTTACGTTTAGCATCGATGCCAATAAATCGATGTGTATCGATGAATCGTTACACCCCTAGTATACAGTGCTTTTCATCATTCAGTCTATTTGAGGAGCTAAATTGATAAATAATGATGAAACTAATGTTAATTAAAAGTTAGCACTCCCTGGTGCAGCTGATATTTTAAATCAAAACACTGAAATCAGGCTTTGAATTTAGTTTTCGATAAATTATTAAAATATTTGTGTCTGTGTATTAATTAGCTTTTACCTCTTCCCTTTTCGGCCGTAGCAAGTCCTTTTCTGATTTCTTTAATCAGATCTCAAACATAATTAACTCAACACTCAAATAACAATGTTTATCGGATTGGATATGCAATTGAAGATGTTTTTTTTTGCCTCTATCCAATATTGTTGCTGAAAAAAATATCTTTAATGTGGTACTGTTAAATGTTTTTATATTTTAAATATTTATTATATTAGTGTAATATGTATACTCCTCTCAGTTAAAATAAACACTGGTGACGTTCCAACTTCGTTTCAAGTTTACGGTGGCTGTGTGTAGCTTTCTTTACGTAATTTTTCCCTCTCGGATCCCTCACTCATTAGGTTGCTGGGTCATTTGTTTTCCTAGTTACTTACTCTCCCCTGTAATGTGGTTCCAGTCACACCAATGTGACTATATTACAAAATCATTTATTTCGATAATTTGTGACCTCATTTTGATAGCTTCGCAAATAGCACATTTTCTCTCTGTCTCCCCTTTTGTTTTACTGATAACGCTGCTTGCAGAAGTTTAAATTTTTTGATGCAAGCATAACGACAAACATATATTATTTCAATGATGTCTTTTCCCCCACTTTCTCTTGTGGCTGGCCATACATTGATGTCACTGTCACACTGAGAAGTGCACATAGCGGGGGATATCAAACAACATGCATTACCGTGATATGCCAGTAGGGTCCAGATTTGTCAGATTTGTCCAAATTCATACCTTATATTGAATATACATCTCTACCATGCACCTCTACTCCAGAAGAACACATTTATGTAGGACATACCACTTATACCAGGCCTTGCAGACGCTCATGCATTTGAGCAACTCAGCTTTGTTAAGGTATCTGAAAACAGAGACCCAAACTTCCTTCTTTCCTCCACTCTCATCCACATCCTGAAAAGATGATAGGGACAGCAAGGATGGAGTTGACACTGCAGCAGAGACAGAAGTGGAGGGTTTCCCTTCCTCTGAAGATGCCAACTGATCTACAGAGCCCTGGTTGCCATGATGACTTGGCCTGGAAAATAACATTTGAAGAGTCTGATCACATACCAATTCTCAACCAATTAATGTCTCCATTAAATTAAGCTCTCACCATAAATGAATGCAAACCCAACAATATTGTTAGTAATCCGTGTTCCTTAAATTGCATAATATACTACTACTATGGTGTCTGAGATAAGAGTGACTGGCTATCAAATTGTTCGCCTCCGACACAGTTCTGCTTCATTCAACTAAAACATCGCACCATAAACTGATGACGTATTTATGATTTTGCCTGCCCTGGTGCGTGTGCAGTATTTCACAAGTTTATGTGCACGGTTAGACCCTCAAACGTAACGTTTTCTTGAGAAACATAGCATTGCCATGGCAACATCGTTTCAAGAGAACTCACAAATTTTGTCTTAAACATGATGCAAGTTTTAAGTAGATCTGGTTGACCAGCTAGGAGAAACATAAAAATTAAAATGTTTATTTTCACTTCAAAATATCCAGAAAATATTAAATTTGATTAAAAATTCAGTTTTGCCCATCCAATTTCTACATTTTTTGACTGTTCCGAACTGTTCCAGCATTAAGTTATTCCGCTTATGCGAACTGATTCCAAGAATTCTCCCTTACCAAACATTCCACATTCTCTCCATTACAAAACCCACAAGTATTTGGACTCATTGGCCAGCTCAGTGGCCTAGTGGTAGAGTGTCCGCCCTGAGACTGGAAGGTTGTGGGTTCAAACCCCGACCGGGTCATACCAAAGACTATAAAAATGGGACCCATTGCCTCCCTGCTTGGCACTCAGCATTAAGGGTTGGAATTGGGGGGTTAGGTCACAAAAATGATTCCCGAGCGCGGCACCGCTGCTGCTCACTGCTCCCCTCTCCCCCAGGGGATGGATTAAAATCACACGGGGATGGGTTAAATGCAGAGGATGAATTTCACCACACCCAGATGTGTGTGACAATCATTGGGACTTTAACTTTTTAACTTTAATTCAGTTTTTTCCCTCTAATTTCTACATTTCTGGCTGATTCAAACCGTTCCACCTGTAAACTATTCAGTTTATGCCTACTGATTCCAATAATTCTCCCGTATTGAAAATTCAACATTCTCCCGATTACAAGACCCACAAGTATTAAGACTCATTCAGTTTTTCTCCTCTAATTTTTACAATTCTTGACTGATTCAAACCGTTCCATTTCAAACTATTCAGCTCATGCCTCCTGATTCTGAGAATTCTCCGTTCCCAAAAATTCTACATTGTCCCCATTACAAGACCCACAAATATTTTGACTCATTCAGGTTTTCCCCTCTAAGTTCTACATTGCCTGACTGATTCAAATCGGTCCATTATTAGTATTTGAACTCATTCAATTTTCCCTCTCTAATTTCCACATTCTTTGACTGATTGAGGTTGTTCCCACTTTAAACTCTTTAGCTCATACCTATTACCGTTTTTTTCCATGTATAATGCGCAAAATTTAACTACCGTATTTTCCGGCATATAAGGCGCACCGGACTATAAGGCGCACCTTCAATGAATGGCCCATTTTAAAACTTTATCCTTATATAAGGCGCACCGGACTATAAGGCGCACCATTAATGCATCATGTCAGATTTTTAATCCAAATCAAATCATTCTCCATTTTATCTTTTTTATTTCAACTTCAGACGGAACAAATTACTTTATAATCATAAAATAATGATCCATAGTCTTTTTGAGTCATGATTCATAGTCTTCAGCGGGCCACTTATGATTGATTTCATGACACAATGCTTTGGGCCAGTTTAAATTTAGGAATTTGGTCCATATATAAGGCGCACCGGACTATAAGGCGCACTGTTGGTTTTTGAGAAAATTTTAGGTTTTTAGGTGCGCCTTATAGGGCGGAAAATACGGTAATTTATTGTCCTAAAATCTGGGGTGCGCATTATACATGGGTACAATTTTTTTTAAATTTTTATTTATTTATTTTTTTTTTTTTAAGAAAATCATGGTACAACAAAACCAACAGCAGGACTGACCGACAAAGTCGTGGAACAAAAAGACAGGGTGACATTACCAAAGACAGGAACAGAAACCAAACAGACATCATGACAGTAACACATGCAATGATCCGACGGTGAGCGAGGGGCAGACAGGACTTAAATACAAAACACGTTACATTGATTGAGGTGACACAGGAAGGGAGGGGCGACGCGAACAGAAACTATGGCAACCTAGACACATAGCAAAACTGGGGACGAGACATGACAAATCTCCCTCGAAATAAAACTTGAAATCACCTTTCTTCTTGTTTGTTGTCAATCGCGCATCGCATTCAGCCATCCTGCCCAACACACTTAGTCAGTAAAATTCATAATTGACGACACATCGTTTGATGCGATGGTGCAATCCGTGATGGTGTGTTATTGTCAAATACTGTTTGTTTTTTAATCTCCATCGCGGACCGGACGTCATACGGAGGCAGTATCACTGTGGATGGACTATGGATCCGATGCGCAGAACGGATGCCCAAGACACGTCAGCTATATAAAGAGCGAGAGTTCAGTTTTCTTCCTATTAGTTTCAATTCACAGTTTAATTAGCAGTTTCAATCAGCAAATAACAAAATGCGTATTACAGGTAATATTTTATTTCACAACACTTTGCCTTGTTCCTTTCGTCTCTGCTGTTCACGTCAAACACGCTCCATAGGAACGCAATGCTCTCGTATCAGACGCTTGCTCGATCACCTGCTCGTTTGCTGTCACAATGTACCCTACACAAATCCGAAACATTTGTTGCGGCTCCGAGTCACGAAGAGGGGCAAGTTTTGGCTTCCAAGGGTGTTTTTATTCCTCTTCAACGTCTCTCCCATACAGAGCCGCCTTTTTCACATGTCCGCACGCCTTTTTCACATGTCCGCACTGATCGCGGTGGTGCCTTTACGGGCAGTCGGAGAAATCAACGCCAACAAAAAAAATACATCCAGCCTAGTTAAGACCATACCAAAGACTATAAAAATGGGACCCATTGCCTCCCTGCGTGTGTGACGATCATTGGGAAAAAAGAAAAAAAAAAATTTGGGGTGCGTATTATACATGGGTACAGGCTTTTTTCCAGCATCACCATGCCATTTTTAGGGTGCGTATTATACATGGGGGCGCATTATACACGGAAAAAAGCTGTATTATTATTCCATAACATTCCACAAGTTTTAATTCAGCCTATTAGCCCTCACATACAATTTCTCCAGAAATTGCATTCTCTAGTTCAGGGGTGGGCAAACTTTTTGACTCGCGGGCCGAACCAGGAGCAGATGGACGTAGTGTTTGTGTGAAGTAATATAAGCGACCTGTAAAGGTCATTGCATAAAAGATTTTGGCCTTTAGTAGGTAGTAAAGCATGGATATTCCAAACAAGTTCTTTGAAAACAAATGCATTTATTAACAGCATTAAAAAAAAAAATTCACTAAAAAACTGCTATCAGTGATTCTCATAAAATACGACACTGTTATTATGAATAACAGTCTCCATCACTTCAGTGCCTGCAGGTCAGATTAATGAAATATGTTTATTTTATGAGATCAGATCACATCAAACGGCAAACATTCTGACCAAATATATCATCTTGAAGAATCGGTGAAAGCATACACCCAAATAAAGTAATCAAAACGGCAACACGGTGAGGGGTATCTGAAAATCAGAGCAGAGTTTTAACTCGCAAACACCTGGTAACAGAGGTGAGGAAACGGGAAACACTTCCTTAAAGTTAGCCTTTAATGCTTATGTCCTTGAGCATCCTGCATTGTTTGAAAATGAGAATGGTCGCTAGTTTCAATCCCTGCTATGTGTACAAATCATATTCAAAATGCCTCCCCTTCATTTTCAGTGGGAACAGTGTTGTTGGTCTCCCTTTTTTGCTAGTGCGTCATAGTCTGGAGTAAAATTTGTTGTGGCAATTCTTAGGAGAGATTCGAGGTGTTGGTCCGTTTACCTCGATCTGTGACGGGTTGATGTTGACGTTCATGTGGCTGAACGTCACGTCGCATACGTCGAGCCAAATTGGCCACTCTCTTTTAAACACTCGGCACTGTGTCCACCTTGCTTTTCCTTGGCCGACTTATTTTAATGGAAGGATTCCAGGGGAAGGTTTGTGGGTGGCTTTAGCGCAAAACTGCATCTGAAAGCTCAGCGCGCGAATTACAAGAATGCAGTCGTCACAGCCCACGCTCTAAATTCGGGACTGATACAAATAGAGCGCGAGTGCGCCATGTCCGTACTACCGAGTACGTACACGCACTTGTGAGTGTGCACCGAGCTTTCTGACACGGCTTCTGGTAGTAAATGAGCAGGCGAGCGCTTCCCCATTTACTGGGGAAACGCAGTCATTGCAGGCAAAATGACCAAAAAAAAAAAAGTTTAATAATACAATTTGTTCAGGGGTTGGCGGGCCGGATTAAACTGTCCCATGGGCCATGTGGCCCGCGGGCCGTAGTTTGCCCACCCCTGCTCTAGTTCATTCATGTTTTTCTCCTTGCAAATTAATCATATCGATCTCACATTTGCTTGGGAGTGGGAGTCATGAAGATAAAATGTGCAGATCATGCCTTTTTGCAAAAAGGCATTGCTGTGACAATGCAGAGTATACACAAAACAACCAAGTTACTCTTTTGGCTTTCACTGGCAGTTGGCAATTTACGCAACTTGAAACTGAATCGAATGTTACAGGTCGTGTCTGATTGGCTGTTGCCACACATGTGACCACCTTGTTCTTTTAATGGAGTACAATGGTGGTTTGCATCCGCAGTCTTGCATTAATGCCATTTACTGAATTACGTATATGTGTTGCAACCAGGCACAAGGCTTGATCAAGAAATACGCACAAACCAGATCACCATAATCGACCTGAAATTTATCATTATCATTGCCTAGCCTGAACTTATTTGTTTTTCAAATTGGCCCTCTATTAGCCCTTTTATAGAGGTCAAATATTAAATGTTAGTGTTTGTCCTGTCTTAATAAAAGTAGTAGAACAAAGTGCTAAGATCTTTTGAACTGATTGACTAGCTGCAGAGGAAGCAATCAACGTTGCTTTGTTTACACAACGTCGTAAAAGACCCACTGTTATGCTTTGATCAGCAGGCCAGCCCCATCCTGTCCACTCTCATCCCCACTCTCACCCCCACTCTGTTTCTCTCAATAAAAATTCTCCTGCAAGAGGCCTCATTCGATCATCGCTGTACGCACAGCGACGAATGGACTCTCCACCTGCAGGTGTCTAAAATGACTTACATGTCTCCCGTGTGGTTCTTGCAAAATAAGTTAGAGTGAGCACCACCCTAACATTTTGGTGCCGTGACCCGGATCCCTCATACCCGCCATTTGGCTGACGGAGCAGGACGTGCTGCATTGTCGACAAGCCAGCGTCCTTTAGGAGGACCTGGAAAAGAAAGTCCTGGGAAGAGGATTTCTTCGCTGGGCCAGCATCTTAGGTTTGCCTTCGTCTAACAGAGGTGGATTGACGGGGTCCGGCAGTGCAACGAACCAGGGGACAAGTAAGTAAAAGCCCTAAAGTTGTGTGATTGTGTTGTTGTGAAACGTGTGAAAAGTTAAAGGTGCACGAGCTATACGGCTTTGGTTTGTCCGAGCTAAATAGGCAGGACAGAAGATTTTAAGTCTTGTGGAAGGAGGGGGTGTTGTAGAGTCCCCCTCCGGATGAAGTGGCTCTTCTGGAGCAGTGGTTCTCAAACTGTTTTATATATACGTTTGTAAAATCTCACGTACCCCCTAGAGCAGTGGTCCCCAACCACCGGGTCGCGGACCGGTAGCGGTCCGTGGGTCACTTGGTACCGGGCCGCCAAGCCGCACAGGATTTTTTTTTTATTATTATTATCGACGATCAATTAATTCAGGTCAAGACGCTCGTCCCGGTCACGTGACATGTTTTCCTAGTCGAGCCCGCAAAGCTAGCAAAAAATGAGTAAGAATTTATTTTGAAAAATATAAAAGATTGTGCGATTCTCTCCCAATTACATCCGTCGGTTCAAGTCAAGACGCTTGTCTCGGTCACGTGACATGTCACGTCAGTCGAGCATGCGAAGCAAGCAAAAATGTTTGGAAGGCTTATTCGGAAAGGGAAAAAAGCCCAATGAGGAGACGGAAGAAGAGGCTACGACTTCTAAGAAAAGGAAAGATGCATTTAAAAGAACATTTCTGGAGTCCTACTTAAAATATGGATTTATTGGCACTGGTGATTGACGCGCCAAGCCCACTCTGCGTAAGTGGCGACAGGCAATGAAGCCTTCAAAACTGCTTCGGCACATGGGGACCAAGCATCCTGCATTAAACGACCACTTCGATAATATTTTAACCTTGAGTTGAAAATGGTATATGAATGTTGTGTGGGGGGCTTGGATGAATTGGGACCAATGTGATGGAAAGACTCCTTTTTGGAGACTGTGTGAGAGATGCAAATGAGCATTGATGACTGATTGCCTGAATGAAAGGAAAATACAGATTGAATGGTTGAAGTTGTTGGAGACTACTATCGGAAATTAGTAGAGCAACATTGAAGAAAGAGTGATTTTGAGTAAGTTAAATGCTAAGGGGAAAAAAAGGTTGCTTTTGGAGTGATAATTAACGAGAGAAAAAAAACTGGAGAACCAGTAACACATGCAGAAGATGTGTGAACTGGGAAATTGAGAAGCGTTTTGGAAAGAAAGTCAAATTAAATGATGATAGAATCACATGTAGTAAAGAACACATCTTCCAAAAGAGTTTGTCAAGGTGTGAGGCATGGGCGTTGCGAAGCCTCAGAAGGAGTGAGTGAGTAGGACAGATAGTGAAAGATAGTAAAAATACAACACTGTACGACATATGGATTCTCTAATATATTTGGGGTCATACCATTAAGTTAAATTTTTTTCAAGCTTTTCAAACTTTTGATGTAAACAATTGGAAGATTATTGAAAAATGACTAAAGAAGCTTTGAGGAAGTGGGGTATCTGTTTGGAAGGGCACACGCTTATGCGCTTCCCTGGCTAATCAACATTTGTTTGACTGATCAAAGGAACCATTTGCTACAGGATTTAACATCCATTCTCCCAGCCCAGATCCGACCAAGACCAGAGAATCTCCTTTAAGACAGGAGGCAATAAATGGAATAGCCCCTGTCATAAATGGTCTTTGGTTAGGAGGAATCATTAGGAAGTGCTCAAACTCTTCTCGCAAACACTCCTATCTGCCCAGTTCAAAAGGGCAATAAAATTGGACTTCAATGTCTGCCTGCTCTCAGCCATCATGAAGTTAAATGTTGTGGGACAGGGGTTGAGCTGTGATGGTGAATGAATGGGTGCCTTTGTGTCTGTTAGTTTGTGTGTGTGTGCGCGCGCATATGAATGGCCTAGGTAGGTTGATGTGGAGGTGACGTGGTCAAAGTCAAAGTCTGCTTTATTGTCAACTCTTCACATGCCGAGACACACAAAGAGATCGAAATTCCGTTTTCTCTATCCCACGGTGATAAGACATATTACACGATAGACATACAAGCAAACGACGCAATATAAAAAACAAGAAGGCACAAACAATAAATAATAAGAGTAATAATGATTAATAAATAAACAGATAACACAACAAATAAGAGCCAGTGTGCATACAGACAGTAAAAGTACAGGACGCTACGCAGAACGGGGAAGCGAGTTCAGGATCCTAACAGCCTGGAGTATGAAGCTGTTTGAGAGTCTGGTGGTGCGGGAGCGCAGGCTTCTGTACCTCTTCCCAGAGGGCAGAAGCTCGAACAAAGAGTGAGCGGGGTGACTCACATCACTCACAATCGTGGTCGCCTTGCGGGTGAGATGGGAGGTGTAAACGTCCTTCAAGGAGGGGAGCGAAGCACCAATAATCTTACCAGCCGTGTTCACTATGCACTGCAGGGCCTTCAAGTTGTAGTCAGTGCAGCCGCCACCCCAAACAGCAATACAGCTGGAGAGGACGCTCTCAATGGTGCCGCGGTAAAATGTAGTCATGACGGCCGGAGGAGCGCTCGCTCGTCTGAGTTTCCGCAGGAAGTACAGGCGGCGCTGGGCTTTCTTTGCCAGCGATGCGGTGTTGGTGGACCAGGAGAGATCCTCACTGATGTGCACCCCCAGGAACTTGGCGCTGCTCACTCTCTCCACCACAGCACCGTCGATGGTCAGCGGCGGGTGTTGGGTGTGACCCTTCCGGAAGTCCACAACAATCTCCTTGGTCTTGTCGACGTTCAGCAGGAGGTTGTTGTCCCTGCACCACGTGGTCAGAAGGTCAACCTCCAGCCTGTATTGAGTCTCGTCTCGCTTGGTGATGAGACCCAACAGAGTCGTGTCGCCAGCAAACTTCACTATACGGTTGTCGCTGTAGGTTGCAGTGCAGTCATGCGTCAGGAGGGTGGAGAGCAGCGGACTGAGCACGCAGCCTTGGGGGGACCCCGTGCTCAGCGTGATGCTGGCGGAGATTTTGTCGCCAACACGTACTACCTGTGG
Source organism: Syngnathus typhle (assembly GCF_033458585.1). Classification (NCBI taxonomy): domain Eukaryota; kingdom Metazoa; phylum Chordata; class Actinopteri; order Syngnathiformes; family Syngnathidae; genus Syngnathus; species Syngnathus typhle. The sequence goes on from NC_083740.1 coordinate 16,993,418, forward strand.
CCTCTGACAGAGGAAGTCCAGTAGCCAGTTGCAGAGGTAGGTACTGAGGCCCAGCGTGTCAAGTTTGCTGATGAGGCGTTGTGGCACAATGGTGTTGAAGGCAGAACTGAAGTCCACAAACAGCAATCTCACATACGAGTCCCTTCTCTCCAGGTGGGTGAGGGCCGAGTGGAGGGCAGAGCAGATGGCATCCTCAGAGGACCGTTTGGCTCGGTACGCAAACTGGAAGGGGTCAATGGTGGGGGGGAGAACGGATCGGATGTGCTCCATGACAAGCCGGTCAAAGCACTTCATGATGATGGGCGTAAGTGCCACGGGGCGGTAGTCATTGAAGCAGGACGGAGCGGGTTTCTTCGGCACAGGTACGATGGTGGCAGCTTTGAAACACGACGGGACGATGGCCTGCTGCAGGGAAGTGTTAAAGATGTCTGTGAAGACATCCGTCAGCTCACCAGCGCAGTCCTTCAGCGCTCGACCCGGGATGTTGTCAGGGCCCGCCGCCTTACGGATGTTGATAGCGGCAAGCGCCCTCCTCACGCTGTCGGCGGAGAGGCACAGGGGCAGCTCGTGTGAAGGGGGAGTGCCCTTCAGCGGGCAAGTGCTGTTCTGAGCGTCGAAGCGAGCAAAGAAGCTGTTGAGGTCATTGAGCAGACGGACGTCGCCTTCACAGCTCTGCGGCGCGGACTTGTAATCCGTGATGGTCTGAATGCCCTGCCAAAGGCTCCGTGCGTCCCTGCTGTCCTTGAAGTGGGCGGTAATTTTGCACGAGAACGCCCTCTTTGCATCTTTGATGCCCCGGGACAGGTCAGCCCTCGCAGTCCTCAAGCCAGCCTCATCCCCCGCTCTAAAGGCTTTGTCCCTGGCCCTCAGCAGCCTGAAGACAGCACCTGTCAGCCATAGCTTCCGGTTAGCCCGTGTGACGATGGATTTTGAGAGAGTCACATCATCAATGCACTTCCTGATGTAGTAGGAGGAAACAGAGTCAGTATACTCCTCAATGTCTGTCCGATCGTCGCAAGTGGCAGCCCTCCTAAACATGTCCCAGTCAGTAGAGCCAAAGCAGTCATGCAGTGCATCAGAGGCACCCTCAGGCCACACCCGTACCTGCTTGCGAACTGGCCTGGACGCTCTCACCATTTGTCTGTATGCAGGCAAAAGCATAACAGTGATATGGTCAGAAAGTCCAAGATGGGGGAGGGGGGCGGCTTTGAAAGCTCCTTTATGCGAAGAGTAGACCAGGTCCAGGAAGCTGTCGCCACGCGTAGGAAAATTAACATGGTGGTGAAGCCTCGGAAAAACAGACTTCAGGTTAGCATGATTAAAATCCCCAGCGAAGATGGTGAAACCGTCAGGGTGCGCTGTCTCTTGTTCACTGACAGCCTGGTACAGTTCACTAAGAGCCGCGATCCTGTCGCCTTCGATGTTGGAAGGCGGGAGTAAACCGCGACGAGCAGAATCGCGGTAAATTCCCTTGGCAGGTAAAAAGGACGGCACTTAATGATCACGAACTCCGCCAGTGGCGAGCAGTGCTTGCATACCACTACAGAGTCCCGGCACCATTCGTCACGGATGTAGACGCATATTCCACCTCCACGAGATTTCCCCCCTTGTACAATGGCCCGGTCCGCCCGATAGCACGCTAGCCGCTCCAGATGTACGGCAGAGTCCGGAATGTTGACAGTCAACCAAGTCTCAGTGAACACGAGCACACAGCAGTCCCGCACTGTCCGGTTTGTAGATCGCAGCAAGCGAATGTAATCCATTTTGTTGTCCAGCGATCGAACATTCGCCAGAAGAATGGAAGGCACGGCCGGCGAGCAGGGTTGGCCGCCAGCCTGGCCCGGATGCCCCCGCGTTTGCCCTTCTTCAGCCTCCTCGCACACCGCTTTCGACGCTTCCCAACCGGGGGAGGAATAGCAGACGAGCCCGGCGACGCTTCAGGACGTAGCAGTCCGAGCTCCTTTAATGTTCCCGCATCAAAGTCCAGAACTCGACAAAACTCGCTTTGGCCGATGTTAATCAGAACCTGCCTGCCGTACTTGTAGCACGACTCAGTACGACGAGACGAACAAAAAAAACTGCCGGACAAACACTCATTAGACGGACAAAACACCGTTTGGGCGGGACAGAGAGAGGTCGCTGCGTATGCACGCGCCGCCATCTTGAAAAAAATTGAAGACAATTGAAGACAGAATTCCTCTTGCCTGTAAGTATAGTACAAATTGAGATGAATAGGATTTGATGATTACTCAGGGGCACCATTGACGTCAAATGGTTCAATGGAGAAAGATTAAAATATTAAAGTCCCAATGATTGTCACACACACATCTGGGTGTGGTGAAATTTGTCCTCTGCATTTAACCTATCCCCATGTGATTTTAATCCATCCCCTGGGGGAGAGGGGAGCAGTGAGCAGCAGCGGTGCCGCGCTCGGGAATCATTTGGTAATCTAACCCCCCAATTCCAACCCTTAATGCTGAGTGCCAAGCAGGGAGGCAATGGGTCCTACTTTTAGATTCTTTGGTATGACCCGGCCGGGGTTTGAACCCACAACCTTCCAGTTTCAGGGCGGACACTCTACCACTAGGCCACTGAGCTGGTATAGGCCCGGTTCTTGTGGCTGGACAAGACAAGACAAGACCATCTAGTCCAGCCGGGATGGGTATGATAATGTGTGCGGGACACCTTGCTGGTCCCTTTTGCTCCCCAACGACGCTATTGACACATTACGTGAATGTGTCAAAAGGGTGGGGGAGTAGAATAATTGAGTCTACTGTAAGATTCAATGTTTTGTCAAATGTAATTGTTTTTGGAGTCTTAACAGGACATGTCAGAATTCAACACACAGTGATGAGAGGAGCAGAAGAAACATCTCAAATGACTAATGCAAAGGTTGCAGAAAAGGTGCTGTTTTTGCTGTTTTTCTGGACGTGCAGCTGCTCTTTCGGTGGCAGATCCAGATGGGGATTTGCTCAGCAAACTACTGCGGATACGGAAGCAAAGACCGAGGTCCAGATCACCCCAACGTTCTGGCTGAAGGTCCCAAGAAGGAGGGGGACGGAGCCTGCGTGGACTGGACCCTATAAATTGGTGGAGCGCATCTCACATGCCGTCCGGTTGGCCGGCAAAGGAGATACGTGGTATCATCTGGTAGTCCGCCCTGAGCCACTGAAGACAGCGACCACGCGGCAGATATTTCCAAGTTCTCCCCGGACGGAGCAGAGCTGCGAAGGGGGTGAGAATTGTGCTCACCCTCCACCAGTGGGCGTGCCAAGCCCCCAACGGCTGAACAATCACGAGCAATTTTTATCTTGAACTGTTATTGATAACATTCTGGTCGCCTAAGGCAGAGGGACCGTGTGACTCTTTTCCTGCATTAATCTTGCCGCAGGTTTATCAATCACACACTGAATTTGGATTGGAGTCTTGAGGAAAAAAACTCATCTTCACTGGAAATTATTGCTGTCATTGTATTTTCTTACTTATGTTTGATTGATCAGGGTTGGCATAATCATATGATAAAACAGGAGGGATATGTTAGGGTTTACAGATTATCTTGATCGTATGATTATGTTGGAATGTAACCTGTAATAATTAACCTAGCTTGTCCTGTCTTAAAGTAGTAGAACAAAGTGCCTAGCTCTTTTGAACTGATTGACTAGCTGCAGAGGAAGCAATCAAAGTTGCTTTGTTTACACAACGTCGTAAAAGACCCCCTGCTATGCTTTGATCAGCAGGCCAGGGGCTTCAACCCCATCCTGTCCACTCTCACCCGCACTCTGTTTCTCTCAATAAAAATGCTCCTGCAAGAGGCCTGAGTCAGACCTCATTCGATCATCGCTGTACGCACAGCGACGAATGGACTCTCCACCTGCAGGTTTCTAAAAGGACTTACTTGTCTCCCGTGTGGTTCTTGCAAAATAAGTTAGAGTGAGCACCACCCTAACATTAAAGGTCTCCTCCTAGAGGTTTTATCAGTTTGTCTTGAAAAGGTGGGTGCATCATTTAAGATGATGAAGAAAATGAGTACAAAAAAGTCCCACCTAGCTACAAAAAAAGATTTGTTCACACCTCATTGAATAAAGTACATAAGCATACAATTATGTTCACACATTAAATCAATAAATAAACATTTTAAGTATATATTGAAAAAAATGGGTTCCAAAAAGTCCCACCGAGCTACAAAAACAAATTTCCTCACAGCTCATTGAATAAAGTGCATAAGCATACAATTATATACACACACATTAAATCAATAAGACACATTTTAAGCATACATTTATACCTATACACTAAATCAATATAGAAGACATAACTAGACAATTCTGACATGTGATAAGTGGTAATGAGAAAATGTTTTTATAACTTCATGATCTGATATGTATTTTTGTGCACTTTGAAATAAATATATTTTGGTATATTGCCTGAATAGCTTAATGACGCTTAACGAACTGTTGAATGCATGCCTGATGTTTTTCTAAATCACGGACACTGCCAAGGGCATCTAGGAATGCTGAATGCTTGATTATAGCTTATGTTTTGCCTAATGCTTGATGTGACGTCATATGTTGCCTAACGTTAGACGCCAGCCTTGGATGATTGGAGAATGTTCTGGACAGAGGGAAATGTTTTGCCTAACAAAGAAAACCTATTTTATATATATTACAAGAAGCATGATTAACTGAGAATGTGACGAAAGTAAGTAAGTGCATGGAATGTAAAAAGAATAAACAAATGTGGTGACTAAAAGCTTGGCAGGGAAAACTTTGCATGGAAATAGTAAGGAAATATTAAATAAATTGAGTATGAATGAAATTGATAAATGCAGCATGATCACAAGTTCACGTCCCGACTAACAGTTTATGCCACACCCAAAACGTCACGTAACTCCGTACAAAATAATAAATTGGCAGGATGATGAATGGAAGAAGTGCGACTGAGTGTGAAGTAGATGTATACAGAAAGTTGGTTGCGCAAGAATGGAGAAATTATTTTTACAGGAAGTAACCTTGGAGATAAAACCAGCAGAAATGCCAGAGGGAGAGCGGCAGGCGAAGAACACCCAAGAACCTGGCCAAAGGGTCAAGCCAAGGTCGAAGGTCTGGAAGCAGGTGGATGGAAAAATAACAGCCCCCACCAAGCCACTCCACACACACAGACACACACACACACACACACACACACACACACACACACACACACACACACACACACACAGAATCGGCATCAACCGCCTATGGAAACTGCTCTTATCGAAGCTGGCCCAGCCCCATTGAACCATTACCCATCGAACTCGGCCCCCAACTGCATGTGCAACTGATTATGAGGTGACCAAGAAACTTTGAACGTTGCTTTTTCTGAATGGGGACTTTCTGCTCTTGAGCATTGTTGAACAAAAAGCCCAGCACTGTATTGTATATTTCCTGAGAATGGAGCTTTCGTAACAAGAATTCTGATTGAACTCAACCAACCTGTGTAAATCAAATTTTTGCTTCGATGTCTTATTCTTGTAGAAAAAAAGTGAAGAAATAAAACGAGCACGCAGTAATTGAATTGGATAACAGGTGATTGGCTGTGGCTCTTGCCGTGAGGCGCGGCTAGCGCGTTTCACAAATTGTGGACCAAATCCAACAATGGCCGTGATTAAAAAAAAGTCCAATGCTTTTAATTCTATCCAGCACTTTTGCTGTGGCAACACCTGATTTGCCCTAAAAAAAACAACTACCAAAGCCCAACCCCCCTTCCAAAAAACAGATCGTGATGGTCTTAACATTCGTGAAAATATGACTGTACTCAGAGACGTGTGCTTTGGCTGCCCGTGGGGATGACATCCGGTTCTCCAGGCGCTAGGATGGAGCGGTCGGGACCCTTCTTGACAAACTAAATACCTAAAAAACACACTTATGCTGTTTGGTGTGGCTGTTTTTTTTAAACAAAGTTGGAAGTGTTGAGAATTTTTTTTCCCCTACATGAAGAAGTATTTTCTTTTAAAAAGCCTACGTGTAGTCAAGTCCTGAGAAGATTGTTAACTGTGTGTGGGTCAGAGGGTTTTACAACATTAATACATTCATAATAAATAAATATATACAGTGCCTTGCGAAAGCATTCGGCCCCCTTGAACCTTTCAACATTTCGCGACATTTCAGGCTTCAAACATAAAGATATAAAAGTTAAATTTTTTGTCAAGAATCAACAACAAGTGGGACACAATCGTGAAGTGGAACAAATTTGATTGGATAATTTAAACTTTTTTAACAAATAAAAAACTGAAAAGTGGGGCGTGCAATATTATTCGGCCCCCTTGCGCTAATACTTTGTAGCGCCAGCTTTTGCTGCAATTACAGCTGCAAGTCGCTTGGGGTATGGCTCTATCAGTTTTGCACATCGAGACTGGAATTCTTGCCCATTCTTCCTTGCAAAACAGCTCGACCTCAGTGAGGTTGGATGGAGAGCGTTTGTGAACAGCAGTCTTCAGCTCTTTCCACAGATTCTCGATTGGATTCAGGTCTGGACTTTGACTTGGCCATTCTAACACCTGGATACGTCTATTTGTGAACCATTCCATTCTAGATTTGGCTTTATGTTTTGGATCATTGTCTTGTTGGAAGATAAATCTCCGTCCCAGTCTCAGGTCTTTTGCAGACTCCAACAGGTTTTCTTCCAGAATGGTCCTGTATTTGGCTCCATCCATCTTCCCATCAATTTTAGCCATCTTCCCTGTCCCTGCTGAAGAAAAGCCGACCCAAACCATGATGCTGCCACCACCATGTTTGACAGTGGGGATTGTGTGTTCAGGGTGATGAGCTGTGTTGCTTTTACGCCAAACATAGCGTTTTGCATTATGGCCAAAAAGTTTGATTTTGGTTTCATTTGACCAGAGCACCTTCTTCCACATGTTTAGTGTGTCTCCCAGGTGGCTTGTGGCAAACTTTAAACAAGACTTTTTATGGATATCTTTGAGAAATGGCTTTCTTCTTGCCACTCTTCCATAAAGGCCAGATTTGTGCAGTGCACGACTGATTGTTGTCCTATGGACAGACTCTCCCACCTCAGCTGTAGTTATCTGCAGTTCATCCAGAGTGATCATGGGCCTCTTGGCTGGATCTCTGATCAGTCTTCTCCTTGTTTGAGATGAAAGTTTGGAGGGACGGCCGGGTCTTGGTAGATTTGCAGTGGTCTGATACTCCTTCCATTTCAATATAATTGCTTGCACAGTGCTCCTTGAGATGTTTAAAGCTTGGGAAATATTTTTGTATCCAAATCCGGTTTTAAAATTCTCCACAACAGTATCTCGGACCTGCCTGGTGTGTTCCTTTTTCCTTCATGGTTCTCTCTGCGCTTTAAACAGAACCCTGAGACTATCAAAGAGCAGGTGCATTTATACGGAGACTTGATTACACACAGTTGCATTCTATTTATCATCATCAGTCATTTAGGACAACATTGGATCATTCAAAGATCCTTACTGAACTTCTGGAGTGAGTTTGCTGCACTGAAAGTAAAGGGGCCGAATAATATTGCACGCCCCACTTTTCAGTTTTTTATTTTAAATTATCCAATAAATTTCGTTCCACTTCACGATTGTGTCCCACTTGTTGTTGATTCTTGACAAAAAATTAAAATTTTATATCTTTATGTTTGAAGCCTGAAATGTGGCGAAATGTTGAAAGGTTCAAGGGGGCCGAATACTTTCGCAAAGCACTGTATATACCGTATTTTTCGCGGTTTTTCTTCATTGTTTGGGTGGGGGGGGGGCGACTTATACTGAGGAGCGACTTATATGATAATTTTTTCACAAATCTTCAAAATTAAAAAAAAAATAAAATTTGAAACCGCGATGTAGCAAGGGACTACTGTAATTTGAATTTCAAGTGAGATCAGCAATTATGGCTTTTACGCACGCCCGGTCCTACTCTACGGAGCTCTCTTTCACCTCCGTGAATGGAAGTCGGGGGCTGACGCTCGGCCGGGTGGCTGTCCGGGGATGGTGGATGGGGCTCGGACATGGCTTTTACGCACGCCCGGTCCTACTCTACGGAGCTCTCGTTTACCTCTGTGGATGGAAATCGGGGGCCGGCGCTCGGCCGGGTGGCTGTCCGGGGACGGTGGATTTAATGATTTGGAGTGACACTGATGGTTTGTTTATTATTATTTGTTTATAATTGCTTATATAATAGTTATTTGATATATAATTTACATCTCGTTATATGGGCCTGTGGAATATTTCGGAGTGCAAGCGCCATCAGCAGCGCACACCCGGTCGGCATTGTTGACATAAAAGACGATTGATGGATTTAATGATTTGGAGTGACACAGATGGTTTGATAATATTATTGTTTACATAATAGTTATTTGATATATAATTTATACATCGTTATATGGGCCTGTGGAATATTTTGAAGTGCAACAGCCGTCAGCAGCGCACACCCGCCCAGCATTGTTGACATAAAGGACGATCGAGGGATTTAATGAATTGGAGTGACACAGACGGTTTTATAAACGTGTTATTTATGGAATAGTTATTTGAATAACTCTGAATGTTACGTCAGGCCCGTTCTCAGCTCTTCGTTTGTGTTTATGTCTTGTTAGCATACCTATCGTTTAGCCTGTTGTTGCTCGTTCATGTCTGCTCTTGGTGTTGGATTTTATCGAATAAATTTCCCCCAAAATGCGACTTATACTCTGGAGCGACTTATATATGTGTTTTTTCACATTATTGTGCATTTTATGGCTAATGTGACCTATATTCCGGAGCGACTTTTAGTCCGAAAAATACAGTATATATTTATATATATATGTCAAACCTCTACATACGATTAGTTAACCCTACGAATTTCTTACCATACGATGTGAAATTGGATCAAATATTTGATTCAACATTCAATGACGGCGACACATCAGGATGACGTCAGCGTCATGTTATCATGTCCCAAGAAAACTAACGCAAATAGTAGCAGTGGTGATGAAAGGAAGAAGGAGATGATTTCCTTACATTTAAAAAAATAAATCATAAGTGCATGCGAGTGATCTTGCGAAACAATATGTCCAGAACATCTCAACAATTTTGGCGATCAAGTGACGACAATTAAGCAGAAAGAAGCTCTCAAAGCGTCCAAGCCATCCAAGGGGATAACCCTCGTCTTTAAATGTTGCAGCCCTACCCTGGAAGAGACGGAACGCCTTTCTTTAAAAAAATCTAAAAAGCGGTCAAGTGATGGTGAGGAGGAAAGTGAAGCAAAGAAAAGAAACCTTGAATTGAGTGGAAGTGAAGAGGTTGAAGGTTGAAGTTAAAAAGAAAACGTAAAAGAATACCGTTTTTTTTCCATGTACAATGCGCCCCCATGTATAATACGCACCCTAGAAATGGCATGTCGATGCTGGAAAAAAGCCTGTACCCATGTATAATACGCACTAAGGGTGTAACAATTCATCGATACACATCGATTAATCGATATAATGCTCTACGATTTATTGGCATCGATGCTAAATGTAAACATCGATTTATATTGCCGTATTTGACCTCGGACATTAGACGCGACTTTATTTTGAAATCCAGTTTATTGTTGCTTGCTTCCTCTTTCCGGGAGCAGTGCGCGCGGCGTTGTTGTGTTGAGCAGAGCAGGCACGTGAAAGGGGAGTCGACAACTAGTACGCGGCTCCTGGGCTGGTGTTATGGCTAGTGTCCAAAAAGACGAGGAAATTTGCTCCCCTTTAGGCTTCAAGTCATTCGTTTGGAAGTACTTTGGATTCCAAAGAAAAGATGGCTCAACGGACAAGACACGTGCAGTTTGTAAATCCTGCCATGCGGTGATCAAATATTCAGGGACCACAAATCTCGCCGCACATTTAAAGAAAAAACAAAAGTTCAGTGTTAAAATAAGCACTTTGTATACTACAATACTCTTGTAATTTCCTAAATAAAGAGTTTGCAGTACCTTGTTGATTTTGCGTATGAATTGTTATAAATCAGGATATTGTTCTATATTTTTTATTTAAAAAAAATATATCGATCGTAGAGCACTATAACGCGATATATCGTGAATGAATCGCAGCAGGCTTTAAGATATCAGCAAATATTGTATCGTAGTTCTTTGTATCGATATGATATCGTATCGTGACAAAACCCGCGATTTACACCCCTAATACGCACCCAATTTTTGACTCCTACTTAAGTCCGTAAACGTAAAATTATTTCAGAAAAAAGATCATCTTTGGGAACAACCGGATGTTATTCTGCCGGTCAGTATCACTGCGCATGCGCTAGCAAACTCGATAGCGAAGAAATGTTTCGGATTTGTGTAGGGTACATTGTGACAGCAAACGAGCAGGTGATCGAGCAAGCGTCTGATACGAGAGCATTGTGTTCGTATGGAGCGTGTATGAAGTGAACAGCAGAGAAGAAAGCGCATCCGTAATGGCGGCCTCCGTATCATATCAGGATAAAAACCAAAAAAAAAAATTAAAAAAAAAGAATTAAAAAAAAAATTTTGTAACCATGTATAATGCGCACCCCAGATTTTAGGACAATAAATTTGTTAAATTTTGCGCATTATACATGGAAAAAAACGGTAAAAACCCTTTATTAATTATTTATTTGTAATTCATTTCTTTTTACATCTCTTATATACCGTTTTTTTCCGTGTATAATGCGCCCCCATGTATAATACGCACCCTAAAAATGGCATGTTGATGCTGGAAAAAAAGCCTGTACCCATGTATAATACGCACCCAATTTTTTTAATTTTTATTTTTTATTTTTTTATTTTTTTTTTTTTTTTAAGTCCCAATGATCGTCACACACGCAGGGAGGCAATGGGTCCCATTTTTATAGTCTTTGGTATGGTCTTAACTAGGCTGGATGTAATTGTTTTGTTGGCGTTGATTTCTCCGACTGCCCGTAAACGCACCACCGCGCTCAGTGCGCACATTTGAAAAAGGCGTGCGGACGTGAAAAAGGCGGCTCTGTATGGGAGAGACGTTGAAGAGGAATAAAAACACCCTTGGAAACCAAAACTTGCCCCTCGTCGTGACTCGGAGCCGAAACATATGTTTCGGATTTGTGTAGGGTACATTGTGACAGACAGCAAACGAGCAGGTGATCGAGCAAGCGTCTGATACGAGAGCATTGCGGTCACATGGAGCGTGTTTGAAGTGAACAGCAGAGAAGAAAGGAACAAGGCAAAGTGTTGTGAAATAAAATATTACCTGTAATACGGATTTAGGTAGAGAACTAGAGATGCACCGATCCGACTTTTTCAGTTCCGATACCGATACCGATGCCGTGGCTTTGCGTATCGATCGATACCCGATACCGATCCGATATTATGGTTGACTTATTAACAAGCTACATAACTCTACATGTGGAACAGAAAAGACCAAAGGCAATGGCATCAGGCAGACTACACAGTTCTTTGCTCTAAATTAGGGGTGTCCAAACTAACGGTCCAGTTTTTATTGTCCCGCAGCAAATTCTGAAAACATAATTGAATATGGCCCGCACAAGAAGCTTGAGCTCAGCTTCTCAGTTTCCACACTAGATGGAGCCCGCCACACAAAGCGTTTGACGTCCCATTAACACCCCCCCGGAAGAGAAGCGAACACGCAGCGTTTGACATCCGATTAGCCCCTCCCCCCCCCCCCCCCATTCGGGAGAGAAGCGAACGCGCAGCCTTTGACGTCCCATTAGCAACCCGAAGAGAAGCGAACGCGCAGGGTTTGACGTCCGCTTAGCAACCCGGGGAAGAGAAGCGAACGTTCGCTCCATGTTTGCGTTTGTTTAGAAAACTCTCGTGGTATGCGGCACACGTGCTGCTGACGTATAACGTAGCCCGCGTCCCAATAGATTAAGGAAAGTATCGGCTCACAGATCGGCTGTATTTTCCGATACCCGATCCATCTATTTTGTTGATATCGGGGCCGATATCCGATCCAGATATCGGATCGGTGCATCTCTATAGAGAACTGAACTCTCGCTCTTTATATAGCTGACGTGTCTTGCGCATCCGTTCTGCGCATCTGTAATGGCGGCCTCCGTATGACGTCCGGTCCGCGATGGAGATTAAAAAACAAACAATATTTGACAATAACACACCATCAAGGATTGCACCATCGCATCAAACGATGTGTCGTCAATTATGAATTTTACTGACTAAGTGTGTTGGGCAGGATGGCTGAATGCGATGCGCGATTGACAACAAACAAGAAGAAAGGTGATTTCAAGTTTTATTTCGAGAGAGATTTGTCATGTCTCGTCCCCAGTTTTGCTTTGTGTCTAGGTTGCCATAGTTTCTGTTCGCGTCGCCCCTCTCTTCCTGTGTCACCTCAATCAATGTAATGTTTTGTATTTAAGTCCTGTCTGCCACTCGCTCACCGTCGGATGATGTCATGATGTCTGTTTGGTTTCTGTTCCTGTCTTTGGTGATGTCACCCTGTCTTTTTGTTCCACGTCTTTGTCGGTCAGTCCTGTTGTTGGTTTTGTTGTACCATGACTTTCTTAAAAAAAAAAAAATTAAAAAAAAAAAAAAAAAAAATTAAAAAATTTTTGTACCCATGTATAATGCACACCCCAGATTTTAGGACAATAAATTAGTTAAATTTTGCGCATTATACAAGGAAAAAAACGGTAATCCATCTGTTTTATTGCTATGTGTAATTATCTGCAGTATTTATTGAGTTATTGTTTTTTTTCTGACGTTGGCTATTTCAACATGAATGAACTTGTCAGTAAGTAATGATAAAAGTGACCCTTCCTTTAAATAAATATTTCAAATAAGAACATACGTATATCAATATACATACCTTACAGTCTAACAATTATATTTGATTCAATACACCCACATTTACAAAATCAAAACCATTTTTTCAATTCAGATACATTTTTTAACACTTCTAGTTGAGCACAGAATGCAACATTCCATTCAACATCAAATTAAGTACAAGCTCCCCATTTCATCATGAAACATTTCTGCACCTAAAGGAAAGTTTAATCTCAAAACACCAACCTTCCTGGTCCTAAAATTTGGCCATCCCGTGCCTTGTCATTGCTCTTGAGCCTCAAAGCTTTGGGAAAAGTGGTCTTTCGGTTGATGCTTGCTTGACCACATGCATTTACTGGAGGTGACCTAATCTCCATGGCAGCTTCCATTACTGGAGCTACAGAACCTGTGAAGAAAAACATTTGTTTTTTGCTCTGTTTGGTGCATAGAAGGGTAATAAAATACAAACAATGAAATAAAACAGAGATATTTGACAAATGACATATTTTGAAAAACTGACTAGTACAAAATTACACTAATCACACAAACAGGTAATGTGGGTCTGCATATCGATGAAGGCAGACATATGGTGTTTATAACGTCACCACCTATTGCAATTAGCGCCATTTTGAGAGGGGGGCACACGTTTGTCAAACGTTTGAAATTTTGCTATTTTTTATTTATTTACTTCATAATGGCTTAAAGTTGCTGTTTTGCAGGCTGTAATGCTAGGAAGAATTTGAAACTGCATTTGCAGTTCATTATACCTCATAAGAGGAAAAGGAGAAATGCCTTTAAACAATCAGTTGAGGAAAAGTAAAAATGAGCGGTATTATGGACCATTCTCGCCTGTGGGAAACTAAATCACAGCAAGAAAAGTCAAAGTCAGCTTTATTGTCAATCTCTTCACATGTCAAGACACACAAAGAAACCAAAATTACGTTTCCTTTATCCCACGGTGATGAGACACAGCACACGATAGACATACAAGTAAACGACACAAAATAAAAACAAGAAGCCACAAACAATAAATAATAAGAGTGATGAATAAATAATAAACAAATAACCCAATAAATAAGAGGAGAAAGAACGGAGGAAGGCCTCCACACTTATGTTATTCTACACCAGGGGTCACCAACACGGTGCCTGCGGGCACCAGGTCGCCCGTGAGGACCGCATGAGTCGCCCGCAGGACTGTTCTAAAATTAGCTCAAATAGCGGCACTTGTCAGTGAGCTGCATCTATTTATTTTACAGTCAAACCTCGGTTTTTGAACGTCCTGATTCTGGAACAAATCGGAATTTTAACAAAAAATTCAAGAATTTTTTTTTGCTTCGGTTGTCGAGCAAAATTCGGTGGTCGAACGTCGCAAGATGAGCCGGGAGGACCGGAGAAAACCCGACCGCGCGGCCCGGATGCCGACTGACTCCGTTGTTATTGTATTTTCGTTACTTTGAGGATTGTATTAACCCCTACTCATGCCTCCAAAGAAAGCAAGTGGGAGCAGTAAAGCCATCCTAAAACACAAAGACGCTCTTAAAACAATGCGACAGTGAGCGCCCGGCGCGCTGCGGTTGCGCGATCGGACCAAATTAAGCTCCCTGCGCACTGAGGTCCACTTAAATTTTGGAAAGTACATCAGGACTTAAAATATTTTCTAAATTTTAGCGATGGCTCTGTCACAATAATGCGACCAGCCCGGTGCAGTTGCGCGGTCGGCGACGCGCTACTGTTGCACATGCGGCGGTGCGCTGCAGTTGCGCGATCGGACAAAATTAAGCTCCTTGTGCACTTAGGTCTACTTAAAATTTGGAAAGTACATCAGGACTTTAAAATTATTTTCTAAATTTCAGCGACGGCTCTGTCACAATAATGCGACCAGCGCGGTGCAGTTGCGCGGTGGGCGACACGCTACAGTTGCGCAAATGAAAAAATGCTTGAAAAAGGCGGGGTTTTTTTGACTCGAAACGAATTAAAAAACAATTCCATTATTTGTAATGGGAAAAATAGATTCGGAATTTGACCGATTCGCTTCTCGAACCGCCTTCTAGAACGGACTGACAAAGTTTGACTGTATTTTTGCTATTCTTGTTAAAATCACACTTACATGTGAACTGGAAATGACAATAATAACACATAGTGAAAGTGGTGACCCCTGTTCTACACCATTCACTTTATTCTTCTTCTATTTTATTCTCCTCACTTTTTTGTCCTTCCAATACTTCAACATAATTGATTCACCCATTCCAATTTCGACATATTCCAAAAATTCACGCGTGGGGTGCCTAAAAAAAATTGTTTTCACAAAATTCGCAAATTTACGGCAAATTTACAGCAAATTTACGGCAAATCTTGGGCAAATTTCCCCCCATTCATTCTTAATGGTTCAACGTTTCACATTTATGTCGTTCCAGTTTGAAATTCACATCATTCAGTGCATTCAAATCACATTGGGGAAGATTTTCAACATTCCCGAATTTGCCAGATTAAGAAATTTCCTGTTTTCACATTTAAAATTTCCGCATAATTTCGTTTGTCACCTCTAATTTTTACACTTTTCAACCGATTCAACCCATTCCAACTTTAAACTGTTCATCTTTTGCCTACCTATTCCATAACTTCCCACTTACCAAAAATTCCAAATCTTCAATCACGCCAAATTTTCCAAAATGTCGTTTTTCCCTGCTAATTTCTACATTAATCAACCGATTCATTCTGTTCCAACTTTCAAACGTTCATCTTTTGCCTACCTATTCCACAACTTCCCACTTACCAAAAATTCCAAATTTTCAATTTTGAAATTCATGCCAAATTTTCCAAAGTTTAGTTTTTCCCCTTCGAATTTCAAAATTTTCAACTGATTCGACCCGTTCCAACATCATTCTGCAGCATTCCCCAAGTATTTATTCAGCTTCTTCACCTTCACACGCAATTTCTGGAGAAATTGCATTGTTTGGTTAATTCCTGTCTATTTCTGCTCCTGCTGCTCCTGTCTCGTCGTGCATTTCCCCCCGCTCTCGTGTGTAGGCTCACGGTCAGTACCCGCTACATGTCTCTGTTCCTGGTCCGAGTGGACCTGTTCCCTGCCCGCTGTCCGTGAATCTCTGCCCTGCCCGTGTCTTTGTTCTCCACTACCCCCCTTCCCTGCAATAAACCCAGGTCCAAGCTGCACGTCTTCATGTTTGACCATTCCCTGTGGTGTCCCCCAGGAGTCGGTTTTGATCACAAACTGTTTAATCTTTATATAAATGACCTATGTAATGTTTCAAAAAAATTTTAAAAATATATTTTTTGCTGAAAAGACCCCTTATGAAGAATACAAAATATGGACTTAATTTTTTCTTGCCCGTGTGGGGCTTGAAGGCGAGCGTCTGGCCTTTGTCCATTGGGCCCGGCCGGGCACAGCCGAAAAGAGAACGTGGATCCCCCTTCCCATGGGCTCATGGGAGGGACCAAAGGGGTCGGGTGCGTAGTGAGCTGGGCGGCAGCCAAGGGCGGGAACCTTGGAGGTCTGATCCCCGGCTGCAGAAGCTGGCTCTTGGGACATGGAATGTCACTTCTCTGGGTGGAAAGGAGCCCGAGCTGGTGTGTCTGTATTAATGCCGTTGCCTAGGCAGGGAGCGCTTTTGTGAGTTTGAGTAGGAGGCCTTTGTGCCAGACAGTATCATAGGTGGCTGTGAGATCTAGAAACACAGTCGCTGTCTTCAGTCTGCTCTCGTAACCATTTTCGATGAAGGTGGATAGGGCCGGTCCTTGCGGAAACCTGCCTGAGCCACATAAAGACGTTTCTCTACTCCTGGCGAAATACGTTGTAGAATTAGTCATTCTAAGATTTTGAAAGGAACGCTGAGTAGGGAGATTGGGCGGTAGCTGGCTGGCAGTTTGTGGTCTTTGCCAGGTTTTGGTATGGCAATATCTTTTGCTGTCCGCCATTTCTTTAGGATCGAGTTTGTTTTTACAATCCTAGTGTAGAATTGTGTCAGCCAGGTTTGGGCTCGGGGGCCAAGGTGTTTCATGAACTCTGGAGAGATGTTGTCATATCCTGCTGCCTTTCCACATTTCAGGCCCTTCAGGACTTTCTCCAGTTCAGCAACCTCAAAAGGCTCGGGAATTCTATCCTCTCGGAGGACTTGTTGGTGTTTATTTACCTCAGATGAAACTGCTCTTTAGGTGGGTTTGTCTTGAGTTACTTTTGCAATAGCCAGTAGGTGGGATGTAACTTGATTGGGTGCGACGGATGCTCGGTTTTGGCTGGGGGGCTTTTGTGAAGCTCCTAGACGGCGTATGAGTCTCCAGCAATTCCTGCTAGAGTGTCTAGAGTTCTGGTCAGCTACTGTCTCCTCCCATTTCCTTCGCCAAGCTGTAGCTAGCGATTCAATGAGATGGTCTGCTATCTCAGGGTCCCTTGTTGTTTTGTAGGCTTGTAGGAGTGCAGTGCTTTCGTCCAGGCATGGCACGTACAGGGGTCGGTAGCCTCGTGGGATGGCTGAGTGGGCAGATTTGTAGCTAGCGCTGCAGAAGGGGTTGGAGGCTTCATGTCAAGTCAAGTTTATTTGTATAGCTCTAAATCACAAGCAGTCTCAAAGGGCTTCACATAGACAAAAATTGACAATTATTCTCAAAGCATCCCCTGATCTTAAGCTCCCAAAAGGGCAAGGAAAAACTCAAAAAATCCCTACCGGGGGAAAATGAGAAACCTTGAGAAGGGACCACAGATGGAAGGATCCCCCTTTCAGGATCACCAGGTTGAAATGGATGCAGAGAGGGCACAAATGATACAATATGAAAATCAATGAAATAAAAAGTGGATGTCCATGTCAGAGCGAAGGGCTGCCAAAGAAGCCCTCAATTGTCCTGGCAGTGTCTTCGAGGAGGTTGAGCTGCAGTTCCCCCATCCTGAATTGGCCCACGAGAATCCAGACAGCCGCTGTCAGCATGGGTGCCACCTAACCACCTCCCCGGCCGGGGAGGGGAGGAGGGAGGGGGTGAAGAAGGAGAGAAAACAAACTCCAGCCGAATCGGCCACTACAGGTTAGTTAAAGGCCATGTCATAGAAATGTGTCTTTAAACGTGTCTTAAATGTTTCTACTGAGGTAGCAGTCCTAATATACATTGGTAGGGCATTCCAAAGCTCTGGAGCCCGAATAGAAAATGCTCTAGAGCAGTGGTTCCCAAAGTGGGCGGTACCGGCCCCCTGGGGGCGGTGGAAAGATCTGGGGGGGCGGTGAGGAAGAAAGGGGCGGTAGGGGGGCGGCAGTCCGAAGTCGAAGTCAGAAGTTTGAACGTTTGTTTGACGATTTGTACACAACACGTGCAGCAGGACGAGTCAGTGGACGACGCATCAGGGTCCGGTTACCACACGCCGCTCTGGCCCAGTCAGATCCGACAGCATAGACTACAAAAGCAAAAGCTCAGGTTTGTAATTTCAAGCTTGTAAAGTTCAAAAAGTCATATCAAGATTTTTGGTTACAAAAAAAAATCTGTGGAAGTGCTGTGGAACAAGGTCAAGATGTACTTTATTGCCTTCCCAACATCATATTTAGTAGAACGGGGCTTCAGTGCAGGTCGCCTTGCTTCTTTCCAAGCAAAGAAACCGACTGAAAATTACTGACCGCGGGGATCTACGACTTCTTCTTAGTGAGTTCCAGCCTGATGTTGAGAAGCTTATGTCCCTGCACCAAGCACATCCATCCCATTAATATTAAGTGTGAGACAATGAAGGTTACTGGTGGAATGTTTATTTACCATTCTATGTTGCTGAAACAGTTAAAACTGCTAAAAAATAAATTGGTTTACTAAATTGGGTTTTATTTGTGAAATACACATTTGTGTTTAACCTTTCTCTTTTCAAATTGCAGCATACCAAATATGTGTCTGTCGGGGGGGCGCTAGGAATTCACTGGGGAGCCAGCCTGCAAAAGTTTGGGAACCATTGCTCTAGAGCCTGCAGACATTTTCCTGGCCCTCGGTGTCGCTAAAAGGGTAGCGTTTTGCGAACGAAGGTTACGAGACGGAACATAAGGAACAACTAGGTCGACGAGATATGAAGGCGCTAAGCCGTGCAGCGATTTATAGGTTAATAGAAGCACCTTGAAGTCACATCTTAAATGGACCGGGAGCCAATGCAAGTTGGCTAGTATTGGGGTAATGTGATCACATTTTCTTGTCCGAGAGAGCAGCCTTGCAGCAGCATTTTGTACTAACTGTAGACTTTTGATGCGGGACTTAGGAAGACCCGAAAATAGTACATTACAGTAGTCCAGGCGCGACGTGACGAACGCATGTATAATAGTTTCCGCATCACCGGTCGAGAGGATCGGACGAATCTATGCAATATTACGAAGGTGAAAAAAACGCAATTCTGGTTATATTCTTAATGTGCTTTTGAAAGAAGAGAGTTTGGTCAAATATTACCCCAAGATTAGTTACAGTATCGCTCTGAGTGATAATACAGTTATCTATAGTTATAGCGGTTTCCTTGAATAAGTGTTGATAACGAGTTGGACCAATTATCAACATCTCAGTTTTATCTGGGTTAAGACAAAGGAAGTTGAGAGACATCCATTGCTTGATCTCCGCAAGGCACGCCTCACGGATTACAACAATCCCGCGGATCAGTCATCGATAACGGCATATATAATTGGGTGTCATCCGCATAGCATTGAAAACTAATATTATATTTACGTATTATGTCCCCAAGCGGAATCATATAAATATTAAAAAGAATTGGTCCGAGAACCGATCCCTGTGGGACACCACACGTAACATTA
Organism: Syngnathus typhle; assembly: GCF_033458585.1. NCBI lineage: Eukaryota > Metazoa > Chordata > Actinopteri > Syngnathiformes > Syngnathidae > Syngnathus > Syngnathus typhle. Next base: position 17,012,943 of record NC_083740.1, read on the forward strand.
TAGAGCTCCGAGGACGCATTGCCATGGACCACTCGGTGCGTCCTGTTTGATAGATAGGAATGGAACCAGCCTAGTGCTGACCCTGAAATACCAACACAACTTTTAAGACGCCCTAATAAAATATCGAAGTCTACAGTGTCGAAGGCAGCACTAAGATCGAGTAGTAACAGTACAGACGAAGTGTTTGAATCCATAGCTATGAGGAGATCGTTAGTCACTTTAGCAAGTGCTGTCTCAGTGGAATGATTAGCTCTAAAACTTGACTGAAAAGTGTCATATCGATTATTGGCGACCAAGTAATCAATAAGCTGCTGCGCTACTACTTTTTCAAGAAGTTTTGCTATAAATGGGAGGTTTGAAACTGGCCTATAATTACTGAGACAGTTCGGGTCAAGATTTGGTCGCTTAAGTAACGGTTTAATGATAGCGGTTTTAAAGGCTGTTGGCACTATCCCAGAGGAGACAGACAGATTGATTATATTTAAGACGGACGGTCCTAAAATTTGAAATAATTCTTTAAGTAGTTTGGCTGGAAGTGGGTCGAGTAAACATGTTGTTTGTTTAGCCGCACTAACCAATTGTGTAGACTTTCAAGAGACACGCTTTTAAAAGTTGAGAGGGTTGTTGCATGATCATCAGCGTTGGTAAACGGCGGGCTCGACCGAGCGATTGGAATGGTATTCTTGATCTCATCCCTAATGGATTCAATCTTTTGAGCAAAAAAATTCATGAACTCGTCAGCTGAGTGGAAGGAACTATCGGGGGTTGGCTGGCGCAGAGTCAGCTTTGCCACTGTATCAAATAGGTGTTTTGGATTGTTTTTATTGAGATTAATAACTTGCGAAAAATACCGAGTTTTTGCTAAGATAAGCGCATCTTTATATTTTAGGAGGCTATCCTGCCATGCCTGATGGAAAACCTCAAGTTTGGTTAGACGCCATCTGCGCTCCTGCTTTCTACATAATTGCTTAAGCGTACGCGTTTCATCTGTGAACCACGGAGTAGGCACTCTACGGCGAGTTTTCAGACGTAACGGCGCCACAGAGTCAATGGCATTTAACAATGTCGCATTGAATTCATTTGTAAGATTATCAATAGAGCCGGTGTATGCGGGAAATATAGCGGTTGCCGGCGACAGTATCTCAGATAGCGCAGTTGCAGTCATGGAGTTAAAATTACGGCTCCTATAATGCTGATTGCTCTCTTGTCTTTGACACGGAACTAGAATTTCAAACTTTATTAAGTAATGATCAGACAGAACAGTAGTGTATGGCAGTACTGCTATATTTGAGGTTGCAAGTCCTCGGAATAATACCAGATCTATGGTATTTCCATTCTTATGCGTTGCTGCCTGTACGGCTTGCGTAAAACCAAACGTATCAGTCAAAGTCTGAAACGCCGAAGTAAGTGGCTCTGACGGTAAATTCACGTGAATGTTGAAATCGCCCATGATAATTATATTATCCGCATTGGTTACTAGATCAGCCACGAATTCTGAAAATTCATCCAGGAAGCCAGAGTAAGCCCCGGGTGGACGGTAAATAACAGCAAGATAAAATGAGGGTAAAGCGGTGGATCGGACAGTGAGAACCTCAAATGTTTTAAAAACGTTGATCGAACGAGGCCTAAATCTAAGCTCGGAATTTGAGATGGCGACACCCCCACCCTTTTTTCGAGGACGCGCCACAATGCGAGCTCACAAAATTTGGAGGCGAGGCCTCGTTAAGCGGCAGCAGTTCATTAGGTTTTAACCAGGTCTCGCAGAGACCAAAAACGTTTAGATTATGTTCTGTGATGAGATCATTAACGAGAACTGCTTTCGTATGAAGCGATCTAATATTCATAAAACCGAGTTTAAGTGTAATTGGTCGATCCGGGTGCGTATCTATCGAAGGATATTTATACGAGATGCGAGTAAGATTGCGTTCTCTAGGCCTGACATCACCTCTCGAATGTTTGTTAGCGCGGTGGGACAATACAACCGTGGGAATCTGATAGTAAATATTTGTTACACGTGTAAAATTAGCTGAAACAGGCACCGTTTCATCAGCAAAACCGGTCGAGGTTTCTACCCCAGTAGAAAGTGTGTTTATGTGTACTGTAGTACGATTCAAACTATCACGCTCTAGTCTACACGAGGAGCTATGTGCATGGTGGAAGTCTAGCCTAGCGCTAGTTAACTTTAGCTTAACAGACTCCAAACCCATCCTGACAGGTGGTCTAATCACCTGTGCCCCGGCCTGCTCTAAAGTGACCTGTCATGTGTGGCTACAGTGATAGTGTGGAGTGGGATGGTGACAGCACTCCTGTCCAGAGTTTCACTGTATTTCTTCCAGTAGGCTTTGCGGAAGTTCCAACGGATCTTCCTTGTGCTGTTCATGACTGGGAGCTGTAGGCCAACGTGTACGAGCAAGGTTGACTGTGTGGAAAGTCGTCAAGGATGAGGATCTGAGCAGGATAGCATTCCATTTAAAGAGCTGACCCAACACAGGTCAGGAGAGTAGTCTTTCTTCCACCTGATGGAGTGGAAGGTTCCTCTTTGTTTGGGATCGTGTATCAGAGCATAGTCATTTCTAGATGCCCAGTCTGAAAGTGCCTCTCCATCACTATCCGCTGCTGGGTATCCCCAGTCAGGGTGGTGGCTGTTGAAATCTCCCACATAGATGGCAGGGTGGGGTAGTGTGGGTAGGACCTGCAGATCCCAGTTGGCACTAGGGGGGCCAACTGGGATCTGCAGGTCCTACCCACACTACCCCACCCTGCCATCTATGTGGGAGATTTCTTGTACACATTTGTTTTTTAATTTATCTTTTATTTTTAGTTTAGTTTGTTTCAATCAGCAAAATATATATTACATTCAGTACGAAAATGTCCACAGAAACCGAATTAAAAAAAAACCACAGAATCAAAACAAAACAAAATGAAAAGAGCCCTAAAGCTCAAAGTTCAGAAGGCTGACTGAAAGGGTTAAGGCTGAAGCTAAATAGCTTGTCCCGTATTTTTCGGACTATAAATTGCGTTTTTTTTTTTGCGTAGCAAGGGATTACTATAATTTGAATTTCAAGTGACGTCAGCGGCACGGCGCGGCGGTTGTTTACATGAAGGACAAAGATTCGATTACGGGATGACGAAGATGACGAAGGGCCCCACGTACTACCGGCTTTGTTTGTAAGTGACACGGATGATGAAGAGTTTGAGGGATTTCATGATTTGGAGTGACACAGAAGGTTTGAAAAACTATTATGGCTTTTACGCACGGGAGCTCTGTTTCACCTCCATGGATGGAAGTCGGGGGCCGGCGCTTGGCCAGGTGGCTGTCCGGGTACGGTGGATGGGGCAGACATGGCTTTTATGCACGCCTGGTCCTATTCTATGGAGCTCTCTTCCACCTCTGTGGCTCGAAATGCTACACCTCCGGGGATGGAAGTCTACGCCGCCACATGCCTGGAAGTCGACGCCGGTGCTTGGGGCCGTGTGGCGGTGAACTATTTATGTTATAGTTATTTGATATATTTTATTTCGTGAAGCAACTTGTATATGTTTTTATCGTTACAGTTCAGTAGTTGTTGGCTCGTTGAACTCTTGTTTTGTTGAATAAAGAGCCGTTTACCAAACCCACGTCTTTCCTTGTACTTTGTTAACGCTACAATATAGTTACGTATATACTAGATCTGTGAAATAACGAGGCTGACGTCAGGGCGCACGCGCGGCGTTGTTGACCAAGGACGAGGAATTTGATCGATGGATTTAATTATTTGGAGTGACACAGATGGTTTGATAATATTATTGCTTATATAATAGTTATTTGATTAATAATTTATACATCATTATATAGGCCTGTGGAATATTTTGAGGTGCAACCGCCGTCAGTGGCGCGCATCCGGCCGGCATTGTTGACGTAAAGGACGATCGATGGATTTAATGAATTGGAGTGACACAGATAGTTTTATAAACGTGTTATTCATGTTATAGTTATTTGAATAACTGAATGTTACGTCAAGCCCGTTCTCAGCTCTTAGTTTCTGTTTATGTCACGTTAGCATACCTATCGTTCAGCCTGTTGTTGCTCGTTCATGTCTGTTCTTGGTGTTGGATTTTGTCAAATAAATTTCCCCCAAAATGCGATTTATACTCTGGAGCAACTTATATATGTTTTTTTTTTTACGTTATATTGCATGCGTCCTATATTCCGGAGCGACTTTTAGTCCGGGAAATACGGTAAATGCCCTAACCTGTTTACCTTTAAGTATTACATGTAGGCATATGCAGTACACATGCATACATCTAAATACACACATGTATATATTTACAACACCTAGTGCATATATTCATACATATACATACATGCCTCTATAACGCCACCTACACATACACAAATAATAGAAACACAAAATGTCCCATAGGTCCTGATTTACCTACCACCATATTTGTACTTCTCTAGACTCAAGTTTTTGTACTTTTTTTTAACTGGACAAGATTTTTACATTCCTTGATCTCTTCTGGCAATTTGTTACACAATTTCACCCCACAGACAGACAAACACATGCTCTTCAGAGTGCTATGAGCAATCGGTTGTTTGAGGTTCAATCTGCCTCTCAGCTCATATCCCCCTTCTTTCCCACTAAACAATTTTTGAATATTTTCAGGGAGTAAATTTTGAAGCGCTTTAAACAAAAATTGAGCAGTTTTTGATTTCACCAGATCCCAAAAATTTAATGACTGTTTTTAGAAACAGTGCATTTGTGTGTTCATAATATCCTACCTTATTTACTATCCGTATTGCTCTCTTTTGCATGTTGTATATTGGCTGTAGGTTGCTCCTGTAGGTGTTAATAATTCAGATATGGTAAAAATAGTGTACAGTACAGTGTTTGCAGTGATTTGTTGTTAAGAATATGTCTTGTTTTACATGAAATCCCCACAGTACTTGCCAGCTTGGATTTGATATGCTTGATATGTGGTTTCCAGTTTAAGTTGTGGTCGATTATCACTCCTAAAAATGTATTCTCAAATAATCTTTCCAATTTAACACCAACGATCATTAATTCTCCAGAAGTATTTAGGTGTTTACTTCTTTTGCCAAAGACCATGAATTTGATCTTTTTCAAGTTTAAGGATAGTTTGTTTGCGTCGAATCACATTTTAAGCTTCCCCAATTCTGCTGTAACAGCCTCTGACAGGTGCTGGAGATCATTACCTATACAGAAGATGATTGTGTCATCAGCAAAAATTACATATTTCAGAATTTTTTAGACATTGCAGATTTCATTTAAAAAAAAAAGTCCCAATGACCATCACACACATATCTTGGTGTGGTGAAATTTGTCCTCTGCATTTAACCCATCCCCGTGTGATTTTGATCTATCCCCTGGGGGAGAGGGGAGCAGGAAGCAGCAGCGGTGCCGCGCCCGGGAATCATTTGGTGATCTAACCCCCCAATTCCAACCCTGAGTGCCAAGCAGGAAGGCAATGGGTCCCATTTTTATAGTCTTTGGTATGACCCGGCCGGTGTTTGAACCCACAACCTTCCAGTCTCAGGGCGGACACTCTACCACTAGGCCACTGAGCTGGCTGGTTTATGTATAATATGAATCATTTTGGTCCCAATATCGACGACCCTTGTGGTACACCGCAAGTTAATATATCTCTACAAGAGAGGATTTTATTTCGCCCACCTGCACAAACTGTTTTCTGTTTCCAATTTAACTTTTTAACCAGTGTAGCCCCACCCCTCTGGTCCCATACCTTTCAAGTTTTTGTAATAGTACGTATATCATGATTTATTGTGTCAAAGACTTTTTCCAGATCAATAAAAACACCCACTGCACATTTCTTATCGTCAAGGGCACTTGTTAGTTCTTCCACTAAGTCCACTTAAGCCATGGCAGTTGACCTGTTGGTTCTAAAGCCATACTGACTGTGAGCAATTTATGTTTATCAATGAAGCTGTCCAATCGTGCAACAAAGAGTTTCTCGAGAATCTTGGAAAACTGGGAGAGTAGTGAAATTGGCCTATAGTTGGTAAAGGTATTTTTGTCTCCAGCTTTGTATACTGGAATCACCTTGGCAGTTTTCATTTTGTTCGGAAAGTAGCCTTGGTTGAAAGACAGATTACTGACGTATGTTAAGGGGTCTGCAATGGTGTCAGTAACATGCTTTATTAAAGTCATATCGAGACCATTCCAGTCCAAAGATGTTTTGTTCTTAAATTTATTGACGAAATCAATAATTTCTTTTCTATTTGTCTGTTTTAGAAGGATGCTGGCTGGATTCCTCTCTACCTGGAATCTCTCAACAGCTCCCCCTTGTGGAGGGTTTATTTCCATTGCCAGTTGAGGCCCCACATTTACAAAGAAATTATTGAATCCTTCCACCAGATCCATTTTATTAGTGGTTGTTTTACCATTACCGAGAATTAGGAGCTAGTAATTTTATTTCTAATAATTGAATTTGAATATATTCCATGTACCCTTTCTATTGTCTTTGTTATTTTCGAGCACTGTATTATAATAATCCTTCTTACATTTTCTTAGTATATCAGTTAGTTTGTTTTTAAATATTTTATATTTGATTTATTTTTCTATAGTTCTATGTTTTATGAATTGCTTATACAAGGTGTTCTTTTTTTACAGTCCCTTTGTGATCCATTGTTTGTCAGTATTTTTAGTTATATATTTACTTTGTTGCATTGGCCAGCTTCTGTCATATATGGTCATAAACGTTTTCAAGAAAGAGTCATAAGCGGAGTCAACATCCATTGTTTCGTATACTTTTCGCCAATCCTGCCTCAGCAGTTCAGATCTCAATACTTCAAGGGGATCCTCCGTTCTTACTCTCCTCTGTCTTAGTAAGTTTTCCTTCTTAGGCCTTTTTTAATCACAGTCATAAATAACAAACACTGGCAGATGGTCACTTATATCATTTATTAGTAGTCCACTTATCATGTTGTCTTCCAAGTTATTAGTAAATACGTTATCTATAATTGTAGCTGATTGGGATGTTATTCTGCTGGGTTTTGTAATGGTCGGATAAAGGCCCATACTGTACATCAGGGGTCCCCAAACTTTTTCCAATGAGGGCCGCATAACTTTTCCCTTCTCTGATGGGGGGCCGGGGTCAGTTACTAACAGAAAAAGTGCGACAATCACAGGTGTCCCTAAATGTAATCATTTAGTGTTTTCCAGAAAACATGCTGACACTCCAGCGGACCACACATATCCAAATATTAATAACCCTTTCTGAGATCAAATAGCCCTCTCTGGGTTCTTCACAGAATAAAATAACGCGGAAAATATATAGGCCAATAACACTATTTATGAACTCGATAAAGAATCAAATAACCCTCAGTGGGTTCTTAACAGAAAGAAAGTTATGCTGTGCCGTGCACAATTCTAGGTAAAAGTTCAACTTCGCTTGAGACCCCATCCTTCCATCTCCCGGCTCATGCGTCCTATTAAACCCCGAGACGCGCCCACCATACTTGGGGCCCCGTCAGTCGTGACGCTGGCAACCTTTGCCCAGTTCAGATCCAACAGTTGCATGGTTTTACATACTTTGTCGAAAATATCCTCCCTAGTCGTAGTGCCTTTCAAGCTTTGTAGGGATGCCAGCTCCTCGCACATCTCAAAGTTTGCGGTAACTCCACGAATAAAAATAAGAAGCTCCGCGGTGTCAAGTCAACTTTACTTGTATAGCCCTAAATCACAAGCAGTCTCAAAGGGCTTCACATAGACAAACAATTGACAATTATTCTCAAAGCATCCCTTGATCTTAAACTCCCAAAAGGGCAAGGAAAAACTCAAAAAAACCCTACCAGGGGAAAAATGAGAAACCTTGAATAGAGACCACAGATGGAAGGATCCCCCTTTCAGGATCCCCCTTTCAGAACTTTAATGTCGGCGCAGGTTGTATTCCTTGAATACCGCCACCATCTCTTGACAGACGAGACAAGCAGTCTTTGAATTGAACAAAAAATAAATAAATGTGTCCACTGCGGGTTAAATACCCTGCATTCGGAATCAATTTTTCTCTCACCCAACCTTTTTGCCATTATTCCGTTCTTTCACGTTCTATGACTGGGTTATGGGTGGCCATAAGGGTTAAAACGTGCTGGGGCAAAGTGAGGTCGTAGTAGCATTTTTTTCTTCGTCTCTGGTATTGTTTAGCATTTTTTCCCGTTTCTGGTATTGTTCAGGGGGTCTGTTATTGTTTAGCATTTTTTTCCGTCTCTGGTATTGTTCAGGGGGCCGGGTCTAATGCGGAGGGAGGCCGTATACGGCCCGCGGGCCGTAGTTTGGGGACCACTGCTGTACATTGTAGCAGTGAATTCATCAACGGCTGGTAAATTATTAGCATTTAATAGATCTATGTTGTAATCACCACAAATAAAAGTGACCTTCTGCTCAATGTTTGTAAAGTTATTTTCCATTATTTCCTTAAATGTATCTATACTGAAGCTAGGAGCTCTATAAACACGGCTGATTTTTCCTTTTTTCCATGTTGATCTCTATCGTAATACATTCACATGTATATCCTTAATGGCAGCAGTCATACGGTTGACAATCCTGTATTTTAGTCTTTCACTTACATATAAGGCTGCCCCCCTCCCCTTTTATTAGTTCTATTAAAGAAGTTTAGTTCATACCCTTCTAGATCAAAGTCCATTTCTCCATTGACAATATTGAAACCACCAATAGTTATGGTGTCAGAAAAATGTGTTGTCAAGTGGTTTGCTTCAACTATGTCAGAGCGCACATATGTGGCCCGTCCATTGGCATGTGGGGTGTAGCACAGGAGGTCAAAGCCTTTGATGGGGAAGCGGCCTGCTTCCTCTGTGCCAATGTGAGTCTCTTGGGGGCAGATCACGTCAATCGAGTGTTGGAAGGCGAGGACTTCAATCAGGCGTCGCATGGCTGCAGAAAGGCCTTCGACATTTAGTTGTAGTATTCGAAGGTGCTCTTGAGGTTGTTTGCTGTCGGCTTTGGGACTGAGACCAGGATTCTTTGACTTGGCTCTCAGGCGTCGTCTCTTGGAATTTAGTTTGCTGGTGGGATCATTTGTTTCCCTGGGCAAGCCCGGGTACTGACGGGGCGCGACAAGAACGCTGATCCATTGACCCCCAGTTCCGACTAGACATAGTCGGACTTGGTTCCACACACAGTTTGGATTCTGGTACAAGCCCTCTCGAGAGGGGCTGGACTCTCTTCCACTCTGGAGTTGCCCACGGTGAGAGGCGTCGAGCAGGTGTGGGCCTACTTATTGGCCCCCGGCTGGGCGCCTGCACATTGGGGTTCACCACGGGTGGGGGGACGGGACCTGACTGTTGTTTGTGCCTATGCATCGAACAGCAGCTCAGAGAACCCACCCTTTTTGGGGTCCTTAAAGGAAGTGCTGGAGAGCGCTCCTTCTGGGGAGTCCATTGTTCTACTGGGTGACTTCAATGCTCACGTGGGCAATGACAGTGAGACCTGGAAGGGCGTGATTGGGAGGAACGATCTGAACCTGAGCGGTGTTCTAATGTTGGACTTCTGTGCTCGACACGGATTGTTAATAATGAACACCATGTTCAAACATAAGGGTGTCCATGTGTGCACCTGGCACCAGGACACAGTTCGATGATGGACTGTGTAGTCGTGTCATCGGATTTGCGGCCGCATGTTTTGGACACTTGGGTGAAGAGAGGGGCGGAGCTGTCAACTGATCACTACCTGGTGGTGGGTTGGTGCCGATGGTGGGGGAAGATGCCGGTCCGACCTGGCAGACCCAAATGTACTGTGAGGGTCTGCTGGGAACGTCTGGCAAAATCCCCTGTCAGGAAGACCTTCAACTCCCACCTCCGGCAGAGCTCCGGCAAGTCCGACTATGTCGAGTCGGAACTTTTCTGCCTCGCACACCAGCTCGGGCTCCTTTCCAGCCAGAGAGGTGACATTCCATGTCCCAAGAGCCAGCTTCTGCAGCTGGGAATCAGACCACCAAGGTCCTTGCATTTGGCTGCCGCCCAGTTTACACTGCACCCGACCCCTTTGGCCCCTCCCACAGGTGGTGAGCCCATAGGAAGGGGGACCCACTCAAAATATCATTATTGTTTTTGTCTTAAATTGGATAGGGGTTGGATTAAATAAGTCTTACTTCTTCCCACTCCTTTTCAGACAAGCAAACTCTGCCCATTTTGTGCAGTAGCTTGTATTATGTTTGTACCTAGTATTTATACAAATTCATAATTTAAATGACTTTCACCCTGTTTTTGCTTTTAATTTTATTTTTCTTCACTTGACTGATGATGTATAGTTTACATCAAGGGTCACCAACCTTTCTTAAACAGAGAGTTACTTCCTGGGTACTGATTAAGGCAAAGGGCTACCAGTTTGACACACACTTCTGAACTAGCCAGTTTGCTCAATTTGGCTTTCACTATGTGTTATTATTGTCATTTCCAGTTCACAGGTAAGTGTGATTTTAACAAGAATAGCAAAAATACAGTCAAACCTTGGTTTTCGACTACAATCCGTTCCAGAAGGCGGTTCAAGAAGCGAATCGGTCAACTTCCGAATTTATTTTTCTCATTACAAATAATGGAAAAATTTGCAATTCGTTTCAAGACAAAAAAACACTTTTTTTAAAGCATTTTTTTCATTTGCGCATATTTGTCAGATCGCGCAACTGCAGTGCACCCCCGAACGCGCAAACGTAGCGTGTCGCCCACCACGCAACTGCACCGCGCTGGTCGCATTATTGTTACAGAGCCGTCGCTGAAATTTAGAAAATATTTTTAAACTCCTGATGTACTTTCCAAAATTTAAGTGGACCTAAGTGCGCAGAGCTTAATTTTGTCCGATCGTGCAACTGCAGCGCAACGCCGACCGCGCAACTGTAGCGCGTCGCCCTCAGTGCAACTTCCCCGCGCTGGTCGCATTATTGTGACAGAGCCGTCGCTGAAATTTTGAAAATATTTTTTAAAGTCCTGATGTAAAACCTCGAAAACCGAGGTTTGACTGTAAAATAAATATATGCAGCTCACTGACAAGTGCCTCTATTTGAGCTCATTTTAGAACAGTACTGCGGGCAACTCATGCGGTCCTCACGTGCGACCTGGTGCCCGTGGGCACCGTGTTGGTGACCCCTGGTTTACATATTTGAAACAAATAAATTCAGTTGTGACTGAGTTCAAGCGCAGGAGGCGGCAGCCGACCACGCGCATAGGAAGCACCACCAACCGGTGCAGAAGGAGCCGGGACACGTGACAATATCATGTGCTTGTTCTATTATTTACTGTAAACTGTACATGCGCAGATCATTGTGGGAATGGGAAAGCTTTATATGTTGCATAAAAGTATTGGGGAGGGTTTAAAAATATTTACCGTATTTTTCGGACTATAAATCGCGTTTTTTTCATAGTTTGGGGGGGGGGGTGACTTATAATCAGGAGCGGCTTATATGTGAATTCACAATTCACAAATTTTTAAAATTCGAAAATCCGCGATGGAGTGAAACCATGATAAACGAATGGCTATGTAGCAAGGGATTACTGTAATATGAACTAAAACTGCGGTGTGACGCATACGCGGCGGTGTTTTACATAAAGGACAAAGGATTCGATCATGGGAATTAATGACTTGGAGTGACAGATTGTTTGATAAAATTGTTGTTTATAATTATATGGGTCTGTGGAATATTTTGAAATGCAACCGCCGTCAGCGGTGCGCACCCGGCATTGTTGATATAAAGGACGATCGATGAATTTAATGATTTGGAGTGACACAAATGGTTTGATAATATTATTGCTTATATGAGTTATTTGATATATAATTTATATATAGTTATATGGGCCTGTGGAATATTTTGAAGTGCAACCGCTGTCAGCGGCGCGCACCCGGCATTGTTGACATAAAGGACGATCGATGGATTTAATGATGTGGAGTGACACAAATGGTTTGATAATAATATTGCTTATATGATAGTTGTTTGATATATGAATTATGTATGGTTATATGGGCTTGTGGAATATTTTGAAGTGCAACCGCCATCAGCGCCGCACACCCGGCCTGCATTGTTGACATAAAGGACGATCGATGGATTTAATGACTTAGAGTGACACAGATGGTTTGATAATATTATTGCTTATATAATAGTTATTTGATATATAATTTATATATCGTTATAAGATAAGATAAGATAATCCTTTATTATTCCCTCAATGGGGAAACTTCTGTGTCAGCAGCAGTACACTTAACATATACACACTCACGTACACACGCATGCGGGGAAGGGGGTAAAGGATTTAAAAAAGTAAAATGTATATATAATTAAAAAATATGGACAGTATATACACAATATACAATATACAGTGGTGATATAAAAAATATATGTATATTATATAAAAAATAGTGCAGAGGAAGAAAGAAAAAAAAACAGTGCAAAAAAGGCAGGTAAAAAGAATGTGAGGTAGGCAGATATTGCATATATGATTGCACATATGGTTATTGCACGTTATTTGTGTGTTATTATTGTCCGTTAGCTACAGTGATCGGCCTGGTTGTACAGCCTGATGGCAGCAGTGAGGAAGGACCGGCGAGGCCTCTCGGTGGTGCACCGTGGGTGACGAAGCCGGTCACTGATGGAGCTCTCCAGGGCTCTGACAGTCTCATGAAGGGCCTTATATAGGCCTGTGAAGTAATTTGAAGTGCAACCGCCGTCAGCGGGGCGCACCCAGCATTGTTGACATAAAGGACGATCGATGGATTTAATGATTTGGAGTGACACAGATGGTTTGATAAAGGTGTTATTTATGTTATAGTTATTTGGATAACTGTCAATGTTACGTCAGGCCCATTCTCAGCTCTTCGTTTGTGTTTATGTCACGTTAGCATACCGTATCGTTTAACCTGTTGTTGCTCGTTCATGTCTGTTCTTGGTGTTGGATTTTGTCGAATAAATTTCCCCCAAAATGCGACTTATACTCCGGAGTGACTTATATCAGTTTTTTTTTCCACTTTATGTATTTTATGGCTAATGCGACGTATATTCCGGAGCCACTTTTCGTCCGAAAAATACGGTAATATTATGTATTGGACCACACAAGAGATTCGTGCTCAACCGTAACTCACTTTGGTTTCGCTGTGCATAATGTTATGTGGTAATTCTGAAAGTGTACAGGTTACATTGCTTTTTCAACATTTCTAATTGACTTTCAATATATGCATGCCCTCTAGCGGCCAACAAGAAAGAGCACGTGTTGGAAATTCCAATTATGTTTTTTTTCTAAATAATACATGTCATTTCTACTACCGTAAATTCCGGACTATAAGCCGCGACTTTTTTCCAAAATTTTGAACCCTGCGGCTTATACTCAGGTGCGGCTTATATAAGGATTTTTTCGTGATTTTTGTGATGACTTGATCACTTAAAGATTCCAGATTCAAGAGTTTTTTATTCGCCATGTTTGAGCGTGGCGGCTCGGTGGCGCACTGGGTAGCACGTCCCTGTGTGGAGTTTGCATGTTCTCCCCGGGCCCGCGTGGGTTTTCTCCGGGCACTCCGGTTTCCTCCCACATCCCAAAAACATGCTTGGTAGGCCAATTGAAGACTCCAAATTGTCCCTAAGTATGAGTGCGAGTGCAAATGGTTGTTTGTCTCTGTGTGCCCTGCGATTGGCTGGCAACCGGTTCAGGGTGTCCCCCGCCTACTGCCCGATGACGGCTGGGATAGGCTCCAGCATGCCCGCGACCCCCGTGGGGACTAAGCGGTTCAGAAAATGGATGGATGGATGGATGGATGGATGTTTGAGCGTGCCAAACAAGTTATTTGACTTCAATAAAACACACCCTCTGTTCAACATTTAGGTGACTAACAACACTCAGGACATGTGAAAAATGGCAAAAAAAAAAAAAAAAACTTTTCACTTTTATACACTGCGGTATCTTGAAGAAAAAAACAACAACAAAAATACTATTTTGAAACACTACTATGGCTGCTGCTTATTCTGGCTGTGTTGCTTGTGACTATTATGAGCTTTAGTAGGAATGCACGCTAGGGCTCTAAACCCTTTCTCTTACTCTGCCATGTGACTCAGAGATTACACAAAGCAGAGGCGCTGTTTGGACCATTAAAACCCAATCAATCAGCATTTAAATTCAATTCTTCTGACATTTTGCTCACCAAAAACAAGTTGTAATGAACGTGAACTTTTAATGCATTTTATTCAGAAGGTTACTTTGAACCCCGAGGCTTAAATGGCGCCGTTGTAGTGGGTTGACATAATTCACCCGGAACCTAAGTTCACGTTACAGAGTTCCGGTGGGACAGTTTACACGTGTGGGACTTTCCTGTTTAGAGTAGGGTGTGTTAGGATCGTAAAGGGAAAAGAGTTTTTTACGGCCTCCGGGGCGCTCTAGCAGGAAGCAAGAGCGAGACAGACGAAGAAGAGATAATGCGCCGAAGAAGACGTGCTAGTTTGTCAACACGGTCGCGTCACCCTTGTCTTTATTTCGTGGTCCCGTCGACTCTGGAGCGAAACGTGTCGCTCGCTAGTTTAATGTAATTTAGTGCTTCGCGCATGAATAAAATTACCATGAACAGACCCTCATCACACTCAAAGAAATGCATAAAGGCGACGACGAAAGAGAGACTGAGTGAGGCGAAGGATATCTAACGCTATTCCAATTGGACGCTGAGGAGGAAGGCTTCGCCATTGCACAGGAGGAAGATGAAGACGATGAAGCTCTTTTTTTTACATTTACTGGTATGTTTTTTAACGAGCCCTGTTGGTGCTGTACTACCGTGTTGCTGCTGTGTTACCGCCGCGTCTCAGTGACTTTTACCGGGTATGTTTTTTTTTTATTCCAGCCCTATTAGTCTTGTGTTAAATGTTAAGGTATGTTATTAAAACTTTAAAAAAGCTTTCTGTGTCCAGTCTTTCTTTGTTAATAACTCGCGTTGGAAAGAAATGTTAAGGTATGTTATTAAAACTTTAAAAAAAGCTTTCTGTGTCCAGTCTTTCTTTGTTAATAACTCGCGTGCACACTTCCTTGTTGCTGCGGTACTACTGCTGCGTCACAGGCAATGTTTAGAAAGACATGTTAAAGTATGTTATTAAAACTTTAAAAAGGCTTTCTGTGAACGGTCTTTCTTTGTAAAAAACGCGTGTGCACGTGCGGCTTATAGTCCGGTGCGGTTTATATAAGAAAAAAACCAAAATACCCCCCAATTTTAGCTGGTGCGTTTTATAATCCGGTGCGGCTAATAGTCCGGATTTTATGGTATATGGATTTTCATTTTGCAGGGGGTTCTGGAACGCATTTCCCACAAAAAAGAAGGGATCACTATAATAATAATAATAATAAAGAACACGTGTGAAAAATAATATATAAAAAATATATATTTTATTAGTTTTTATTACTAATGTCTGAAGACCTTCGCGCAATAATAATAATAATAAAAATAATAAAGAATATGAATAATGTGTGAAGGACAACTGTTCTACATTTTTCAAAATAAAAATCTGTGATTTAAACATTCAGCCTGAATCATAACCTTGTCTAATAAGATTTATCATGAGCCAGTCTGTTTGTAAATGCATCACGAATTGAGTTACGTGAGTGAACTCACCCACTTTATCAGACTACCGTGATTGTCGGACAAAAGTCGGTCCGGAGTACAAGTTGCATCAGCCATAAAATGCCCAAAAAAGTGAGAAAAAAACTTGTATAAGTCGCATTTTGGGGGGCAATTTATTCGACAAAATCCAACACCAAGAACAGTCATGAACGAGCAACAACAGGCTAAACGATAGGTATGCTAACGTTACAAACACAAACGAAGAGCTGAGAACGGCCCTGACGTAAAATGACGTAAAGTTATTCAAAAAACTATTACATAAATAACGCGTTAATAAAACCATCTGTGTCACTCCAATTCATTAAATCCATCGATCGTCCTTTGTCAACAATGCGTGCGCGCCGCTGACGGCGCTTGCACTTCAAAATATTCCACAGGCCCATATCACGATATATAAATTATATATCAAATAACTATTATATAAGCAATAATGTTATCAAACCATCTGTGTCACTCCAAATCATTAAATCTATCGATCGTCCTTTGTCAACAATGGGTGCGCGCAGCTGACGGCGCTTGCACTTCAAAATATTCCACAGGCCCATATAACAATATCTAAATTAGATATCAAATAACTATTATATATAATACTATTATCAAACCATCTGTGCACTCTAAATCATTAAATCCATCGATCGAATTCCTCGTCCTTTGTCAACAACGCCGCGCGTGCGCCCTGACGTCAGCCTCGTCGTTATTCCACAGATCTACTATATAGCGTTAACAAAGTTCAAGAAAAGACGTGGGTTTGGTAAACGGCTCTTTCACAAAACAGACTTCCAGGCGTATGGCGGTGTGGACTTCCAGCCACGGAAGTGGAAGAGAGCTCCATAGAATAGGACCGGGCGTGCGTAAAAGCCATGACGGAGCCCTATCCACCATCCCCGGACAGCCACCCGGCCGAGCACCGTCCCCAGACTTCCATCCACGGAGGTAAAAGAGAGCTCCATAGAATAGGACCGGGCGTGCGTAAAAGCCATGACCGAGCCCCATCCACCGTCCCTGGACAGCCACCCGGCCGAGCGCCGGCCCCAGACTTCCATCCACGGAGCTGAAAGAGAGCTCCATAGAATAGGACCGGGCGTGCGTAAAAGCCATAATAGTTTTTCAAACCTTCTGTGTCACTCCAAATCCTTAAATCCTTCAAACTCTTCATCCGCCGTGTCACTTAGAAACAAAGCCGCTAATAATGCCGGTAGTACGTGGGGTCCTTTGTCATCCCGTGATCAATCTTTGTCCTTTATGTAAAGAACCGCCGCGTCACGTCACGCCGCGTCGCGCTGCTGACGTCACTTGAAATTCAAATTTCAGTAATCCCTTGCTACATCGCGGTTCGTTTATTGCGGTTTCGCTTTTTCTTTTTTTGGGAAAATTTTTGAAAAAAAACACATACAAGTCGCTCCTTATTATAAGTCGCCCCACCCAAACTATGAAAAAAAGCGCGACTTATAGTCCGAAAATTACGGTATACACTACAGCGCATCAAAGCAGTCTCTCCCAAGATGGCCAACCAGTGTTGGCACTTTTCTAAAATAGTTACTGAAATAAATAGAGATTCCCAAAATATTCTAATTTACTGGAATACACCTGTATGTTTGATGAACTAGTACTTCTTTACTTTAGAGAAAAAATATTATATTGCATTTTATGTACCTACCAGATGTTTTATTGGTAATGTCTGGACATTGTAGAGTCACAGTCAAGTAGGAGCCACAAAGTATGTCATCATTCAGATCAGACATCAGGAGCACTGGTGGTTCTGGGTCAGAATCCCAGGGTCCTTCTTCTTCTTGGCCTATGTCCTCATCCTCTGGGTAAAATTCCTGTTTCTCACTGTCCTCATCTTCCTCATTATCAATTCTGGATCGCTTACACCTATGATCTTGGTCTCCCTGCCCACTGTCATCCCCTTCCTCTTCATCACCATCAGATTCCTCACTAGAACCACCTCTTTGCTGCATCCTTGAACCACCCCTAAATCTCATCCCTTTCCTCCTCCCAGCCTTGATCTTGAGGATGGAAAAAGTACTAGAATTCACAAGGGCATCCCTGCTTCCTCTGTGAGTCGATCCTCCTTTGAACAGTCCTCTCCTATTGGTACGTAATCCCTTCCCGGAGGAGTGGCATCCTTCTGGCTGTATCCTTAACTTTTTTCTCGGTGTAGCTGCAGACACAAATGGAAGAGTTGTTTTTTTTTTAACTTGGAAAAGTAAAAAGTAAAAGTTTGGAAAAGTAAAGATAATATAACATCATTTAAGAAAGC
This sequence comes from Syngnathus typhle, assembly GCF_033458585.1. Lineage (NCBI taxonomy): Eukaryota > Metazoa > Chordata > Actinopteri > Syngnathiformes > Syngnathidae > Syngnathus > Syngnathus typhle. The sequence continues at coordinate 17,030,817 of NC_083740.1, forward strand.
CTTTGCTTTGGAAAAAAGGTGAGAAATACCCTTATTTCACAGACTGCATAAATTTTATTGGAATTGCACACAGCTGGAAATACACAAGCAGAAGTAAACCTACATGACATAGCTCAAAGACACAGTAAAAAAGCACTCTTTTGGAGTGAGGAGGAAATCTTACAGCTTTATTCCTGTGGTGAGTGACATGTCAGTTTTATTTATGTTAGAACGTAACAAAGGGAAATTATGTCTATTGATTAATTGAATATTTTTATTTCGGGCAGAAAAGAAAAAAAACTCTTTATTTCGTGGTCCCGTCTACTCTGGAGCTCTACGTGTCGCTCGCTAGTTTAATGTAATTTAGCGCTTCGTGCATGAACAAAATTAGCATGAACAGACCCTCATCATGGAAAATGCTAGAAGAAATGCATAAAACCGACGACGAAAGAGATACTGAGAAAGACTTCGATGGTTTCAATGCACAGGAGGAAGATGAAGATGATGAAGCTCTTTTTTTTACTTTTACTTGTATGCTTTTTTAAACAGCCCTGTTAGTGCTGTGCTACCGTGTTGCTGCTGTGTTACCGCCGCGTCTCAGTGACTTTTACCGGTATGTTTTATTTAATCCAGGGCTGTGGACTCAGACCCGGACTCGGGGACTCGGACTCGGTCATTTTTGCCGGACTCGGACTCGGTGCTGATTTTGACCGAGTCCACCGAGTCCGACAATTAAAAAAATACGTTCCATTTTATTTTCATCATGCTGCTGAGAATGCGCGTAGGAATACTACACAGCCCTGCTTGCTTGTTATGAAGACAAATGTAGTTGTGTCGTGCGCGCCCGCGCCTGCCAGCCTGCGTGCGTGCACGTACAAGACCCACAATGCCCCACGCGCAGCCAAGCTGGAAGAACCAGCCGCGGTTCTCCTCTGCCGCGGGAGCGCGCACGCCTTATTTGGAAAGCGAAAAACCGATGTCGTACGGCGTCAGCACTATGTTGTTTTCAATAAAAACATGAAGAACTCACGTTTGCGTCAGTCAATTTTAATTTTATAAAGAATTACCGTTTTTTTCCATGTATAATGTGCAAAATTTATTGTCCTAAAATCTGGGGTGCGCATTATACATGGGTACAAAAAAAAAAAAAAGAATTTTTTTGCCGCCACACTTAACTAGTTCCACATACTTCAACCGATTCACTCCGTTCCACTTTTCACTTATTCCAAATATTCATGACACGGCTGCTTACATTTTTTTCGTTCCAAAAATCTTCCGTTTTCGCAAAATTCACAAATTCCCGGCAATTTTTTCCCCATTCATTCTTAATGGCAGATTCAACATTTCACATTTACGTTGTTCCAGTTTGAAATTCAACACATTCAAATCACATTGGGGACATTCCCAAACTTGCCAAATTAAAAAAATTCACGTTTTCACTTAAAATTTGCACAAAATTTTGCAAAATTTCACAAAATTTCACAAAATTTAGTTTTTCACTTCTAATTTCTACATTTTTCCACCGATTCAACTCGTTCCAACTTTCCACTATTCATCTTTTGCCTACCTATTCCACACCTTCCCACTTAAGAAAATTTCCAAATTTTCAATTTCAAATTCCCACCAAATTTTCAAAAAGTTTAGTTTTTCCCTTATAATTTCTACATTTTTCAACCGATTCAACCCATTCCAACTTTCAACTGTTCATCCTTTGCCTACCTATTCTACAACTTCCCACTTACCAAAAATTCCAAATTTTCAAATTTGAAATTCAACCAAAATTCTCTAAAATTTCGTTTTTCTACTCTAATTTCTGAATTTTTCAACTGATTCAACCCATTCCAACTTTATTCACTTTGTTTACCTTATGCTTACCATATTCATCCCCTTCACCCCCAGTTCCACTAAGCATACACATATCGACCCTTGACCCCCACTTCCAGTGTGGCGGCCATCTTTGATTGACCCAGAAGTGACCCAATGAACCAAGAATGAACCGAAAGTGCCCCAAATCAAACCGGAAGTGACCCCAAATGAACCGGAAGTGACCTTAAGCAAACCGGAAGTGACCTTGGGCAAACCGGAAGTGACCCCAAATCAAACCGGAAGTGACCCCAAATGAACCGGAAGTGACCTCAGCTAAACCGGAAGTGACCTAATTAAACCGGAATTGCCCCAATTAAACCGGAAATGACCCGAATCAAACCGGAAGTGACCTTATTTCAACACTAAGTGCCCCAAATAGCTACATTTGCACTAACTTTTGCATTTTTTGTCCGATTAAACCTGTTTTTACATTTTAACCCCAAAAGTGAACCTCATGAAGCCATTTGTTTTCGTTCTGTTCCAAATTTCTAAAAGATTTGGCGCAATTGCTTTTTTTTATTTTCCCATTCATTCTCTATGGGGATTCAACATTTGCTCTAACTTCTACATTTTTTAACTGATTCAACCCGTTCCAACTTTCAAGTGTTCATCTTTTGCCTACCTATTCCACAACTTCCCACTTACCAAAAATTCCAAATTTTCAAATTTGAAATTCAACCAAATTCTCTACAGTTTTGTTTTTCTACTCTAATTTCTACATTTTTCAATCGATTCAACCCATTCCAACTTTCAACTGTCATCTTTTGCTTACCTATTCCACAACTTTCCACTTTCCATTTGAAATTCAACCAAATTCTCCAAAATTGGGGTTTTCTACTCCAATTTCTACATTTTTCAACCGATTCAACCCATTCCAACTTTCAACTGTTCATCGTTTGCCTACCTATTCCACAACTTCCCACTTACCAAAAATTCCAAATCTTCAATCACGCCAAATTTTCCAAAATTTATTTTTTCCCTGCTAATTTCTACATTATTCAACCGATTCATTCTGTTCCAACTTTCAAACGTTCATCTTTTGCCTACCTATTCCACAACTTCCCACTTACCAAAAATTCCAAATTTTCAATTTTGAAATTCATGCCAAATTTTCCAAAGTTTAGTTTTTCCCTTGTAATTTCAAAATTTTCAACTGATTCGACCCGTTCCAACATCATTCTGCAGCATTCCCCAAGTATTTATTCAGCTTCTTCACCTTCACACGCAATTTCTGGAGAAATTGCATTGTTTGGTTAATTCCGGTCTGTTTCTGCTCCTGCTGCTCCTGCTGCTCCTGTCCCGTCGTGCATTTTCCCCCGCTCTCGTGTGTAGGCTCACGGTCAGTACCCGCTACATGTCTCTGTTCCTGGTCCGAGCGGACCTGTTCCCTGCCCGTTGTCCGTGAATCTCTGCCCTGCCCGTGTCTTTGTTCTCCACTACCCCCTTCCCTGCAATAAACCCAGGTCCAAGCTGCACGTCTTCATGTTTGACCATTCCCTGTGATGTCCCCCAGGAGTCGGTTTTGATCACAAACTGTTTAATCTTCATATAAATGAGCTATGTAATGTTTCAAAATTTTTTTAAAAATATATTTTTTGCTGAGTCGTCATCTTATCATGGTGGAGGGGTTTGCGTGTCCCTATGATCCTAGGAGTTATGTTGTCTGGGGCTTCTTCCCCCTGGTAGGGTCATCCATTGCAAAAGGGTGTGAGGGGCCAGACGAAGCACGCCTCAAAAAACCCCTTATGAAGAATACAAAATATGGACTTAATTTTCAAATTTGAAATTCAACCAAATTCTCCAAAATTTGTTTTTCTACCGATTCAACCCATTCCAACTTTATTCACCTTATGCTTACCATATTCACCCCCTTCACCCCCACTTCCACTATGCATACACAATTCGACCCTTGACCTTGACCACCACTTCCAGTATGGCGGCCATCTTGGATTGACCCTGAAGTGCCCCCAATGAACCCAGAATGAACTGGAAGTGCTCCAAATCAAACCGGAAGTGACCCCAAATAGACAGGAAGTGACCTCAGGTAAACCGGAAGTTACCCCAAATCAAACCGGAAGTGACCTCACGCAAACCGAAAGTGACACAAATAAACCGGAAGTTACCTTTTTAAACCGGAAGTGAGCCCAAATAAACCGGAAGTGACCTCAGCTAAACCGGAAGTGACCCTAATCAACCCGGATGTGACCCAAATAAACCAGAAGTGACCTTATTTCAACAAGAAGTGCCCTAAATGAAACCAAAAGTTACCTTAATATAACATTTGCATGAACTAGTTTTCGTTTAGTACAATCAGAGGACATCACGTTTTACGTCGATCGGGGCGGTAAACATCAGACTGGATGTAACACGTAGAGGAGTACGTACCTCCACCGCCATTGGCTTCTGCCACACAGAGACATGATATACAGGCACCTGTTTGCTTACGTTTACGTTTGCTTATGTTTACGTTTGCTTACGTGGCACAATCAGAGGACTGGTAGACACGTAGAGAAATACATATTTCCGCATAGATAGAGACATACTTACGAGGCACAATTCAAGCTTCGTGGAAAGCAGAGATCATTCCCGAAGAGCAACAAGAGAATGACGAGGGATGGCGAACTTGCCCAACTGTTTAATTTGGATACAGAAGATGAGGACTTGGACGGATTTGTGTGTGAATATCGATCAACAATAATGTGAGTACAGTAGAGTACATGGTTGAACATTAGAATAAAGTACAACTGAACTCACTTTCTTGCTCCGGTGACGTTTTGTTTTTGTTTACCGTAAATCATGGCATGCATGCGCCCTATGATGCAGTGCGCCCTATGTGTGTTTTATATACAGTAATGGCACACATAACTGAGACTGCCACTCGCTTTCTTTGAGACAGCTGCCCAGGAAGTAAGCACACTACAATGTGATGGTGATGGAGCTTCTTGGTCCTAGTCTTGAAGATCTTTTTAAATGGCCAGATACGGCCCGCCACATCATTTTATGTGGCCCGCGAAGGTAAATTGTGCATCAAATTCGTGTGTCATTACTAGAAAGGCAAATTGTCTACACTTCTAAAAATATATATATTTTTTTTAATATTTGACCAGTTTTTACTAGTCTAATTTGAAAACGAGTTATTTGTCAGTTTGTTTTGAACCTCATACTGTATATAATATGAGATGCTCATACATTTATTTGGGTTGACAGTCACAAAGGCCCTCCGATAGAAACTATGACTACAATGCGGCCCGCGAAAAAAATGAGTTTGACACCCTTGCCCTACCTAAATGTGATTGTCAACCTAACGTGTTACAGCTAGTGAAGCAGACAAGACTTGTTCACTTGGTGAAAGCACAAACCTTCATCCTCGTCATCATCGCTGGAGTCATCGCCATCATGACAGTGTCTCTGCTGTCGTAATATCTTTGCCATGCGGGCATCCAGCAGAGAAGAACATTTGCGCTGCTAGGAATACATGAAGAAAGGCAAAAGAAATTAGAAAAATGACATTATGTCTAAAATTAGAAAGGTAAAGCACACTTAAGATGTGACTATTAATATTCACACGCACACACACAAACACATATAATATATATATATATATTATATATATAGATGGCGTGCACACGCAGCGGCCTCTCTCTGTCCCGAACGGTGTTTTGTTTTGTCGTTTAATGTGGGTTTGTCCGACAGTTTTGTGTGTTCGTCTCGTCGTACTGGGTTGTGCTACAAGTGCAGCGGGCTGGTTCTGCTTGACATCGGCGAAAGCGAGTTTTGTGGCGTTCTGGACTTTGAAGCGAATGTTCGGTCGCTGGACATCAACATGGTTTGCTTTCGCCTGCTGAGATCTACAAACCAGACAGTGCGTAACTGCTGTGTGCTCGTGTTCACTGGGACTTGATTGACCGTCATCATTCCGGACTCTGCTGTGCATCTGGAGCGGCTAGCGTGCTATCGGGCGGACCGGGCCATTGTACGAGGGGGAAAGTCGCGAGGAGGTGGGATGTGCGTCTACATTCGTGACGGAGGGTGCCGGGACTCTGTGGTGGTATGCGAGCACTGCTCGCCACTGGCGGTGTTTGTGATCTCCAGGCTGTTAGGGTCCTGAACTCTCTCCCCCCCTTCTGCGTGGCGTGCTGTACTTTTGCGCTTTGTTCTGACTGTCTGCTGTGCGCTCTTGCTCCGTTTTGCACCTCTTATTGTGTGAAGGCGAAATTTTCCGTTTTCGCAAAATTCACAAATTTCCGGCACTTTTTTCCCCATTCATTCTTAATGGCAGATTCAACATTTCACATTTACGTTGTTCCAGTTTGAAATTCACATAATTCAACACATTCAAATCACATTGGGGACATTCCCAAACTTGCCAAATTAAAAAAAATCACGTTTTCACTTTGAAAATTTGCACAAAATTTTGCAAAAGTTTAGTTTTTCCCTTATAATTTCTACATTTTTCAACCCATTCCAACTTTCAACTGTTCATCCTTTGCCTACCTATTCCACAACTTCCCACTTACCAAAAATTTCAAATTTTCAAATTTGAAATTCAACCAAAATTCTCTAAAATTTCATTTTTCTACTCTAATTTCTGCATTTTTCAACCGATTCAACCCATTCCAACTTTATTCACTTTGTTCACCTCATGCTTACCATATTCACCCCCTTTACCCCCAGTTCCACTAAGCATACACATATCGACCCTTGACCCCCACTTCCAGTGTGGCGGCCATCTTGGATTGACCCAGAAGTGACCCAATGAACCAAGAATGAACCGAAAGTGCCCCAAATCAAACCGGAAGTGACCTTAAGCAAACCGGAAGTGACCTTTGGCAAACCGGAAGTGGCCCCAAATCAAACCGGAAGTGACCCCAAATCAAAGTCAAAGTCAGCTTTATTGTCAATCCCTTCATATGTCAAGACACACAAAGAAACCGAAATTCCATTTCCTCTCTCCCACGGTGACGAGACACAGTACACGATAGACATACAAGTAGACGACACAAAATAAAAACAAGAAGGCAAAAACAATAAATAATTAACAAATAAAATGAGTGATGAATAAATAATAAACAAATAACCCAATAAATAAGAGGAGCAAAACTGAGCCAGTGTGCATACAGCAGACAGTAAGCATAGCGCAAAGTACAGTATGCTACGCAGAAAGGGGGGGCGAGTTCAGGATCCTAACAGCCTTGAGTATGAAGCTGTTGGAGAGTCTGGTGGTGCGGGACCGCAGGCTCCTGTACCTCTTCCTAGAGGGCAGAAGATCACATCACTCAATATCGTGATCGCCTTGCGGGTGAGATGGGAGGTGTAAATGTCCTTCAAGGAGGGGAGCGAAGCACCAATAATCTTACCAGCCGTGTCCACTATGCACTGCAGGGCCTTCAAGTTGTAGGCAGTGCAGCCGCCACCCCAAACAGCAATACAGCTGGAGAGGACGCTCTCAATGGTGCCGCGGTAAAATGTGGTCATGACGGCCGGAGGAGCGCTCGCTCGCCTGAGTTTCCGCAAGAAGTACAGGTGGCGCTGGGCTTTCTTCGCCAGTGACGCGGTGTTGGTGGACCAGGAGAGATCCTCACTGATGTGCACCACCAGGAACCTGGCGCTGCTCACTCTCTCCACCACAGCACCGTCGATGGTCAGCGGCAGGTGTTGGGTGTGACATTTGCCTCTGATGCGCTTCGTGACTGCTTTGGCTCTACTGACTGGGACATGTTTAGGAGGGCTGCCACTTGCGACGATCGGACAGACATTGAGGATTATACTGACTCTGTTTCCTCCTCAGGAAGTGCATTGATGATGTGACTCTCTCAAAATCCATCGTCACTGGGGTTAGCCGGAAGCCATGGTGGACAGGGGCTGTCTTCAGGCTGCTGAGGGCAAGGGACAAAGCCTTTAGAGCGGGGGATGAGGCTGGCTTGAGGACGGCGAGGGCCGACCTGTCCCGGGGCATCAAAGAAGCAAAGAGGGCCTTCTCGTGCAAAATTACCGCCCACTTCAAGGACAGCAGGGACGCACGGAGCCTTTGGCAGGGCATTTAGACCATCACGGATTACAAGCCCGCCCGCAGAGCTGTGAAGCCGACGTCCGTCTGCTCAATGACCTTAATGTGAGATTGCTGTTTGTGGACTTCAGTTCTGCCCTCAACACCATTGTGCCACAACGCCTCATCAGCAAACTTGACAAGCTGGGCCTCAGTGCCTACCTCTGCAACTGGCTACTGGACTTCCTCTGTCAGAGGCCACAGGTGGTACGTGTTGGCGACAAAATCTCTGCCAGCATCACGCTGAGCACAGGGGCCCCCCAGGGCTGCGTGCTCAGTCCGCTGCTCTTCACCCTCCTGACGCATGACTGCACTGCAACCTACAGCGACAACCGCATAGTGAAGTTTGCTGACGACACGACTCTGGTGGGTCTCATCACCAAGGGAGACGAGACTCAATACAGGCTGGAGGTTGACCTTCTGACCACGTGGTGCAGGGACAACAACCTCCTACTGAACGTCGACAAGACCAAGGATATTGTTGTTGACTTCCGGAAGGGTCACACCCAACACCTGCCGCTGATCATCAACGGTGCTGTGGTGGAGAGAGTGGGTAGCGCCAGGTTCCTGGGGGTGCACATCAGTGAGGATCTCTCCTGGTCCACCAACACCGCGTCACTGGCGAAGAAAGCCCAGCGCCACCTGTACTTCTTGCGTAAACTCAGGCGAGCGAGCGCTCCTCCGGCCGTCATGACTACATTTTACCGCGGCACCATTGAGAGCGTCCTCTCCAGCTGTATAGCTGTTTGGGGTGGCAGCTGCACTGACTACAACTTGAAGGCCCTGCAGCGCATAGTGAACACGGCTGGTAAGATCATTGGTGCTTCACTCCCCTCCTAGAAAGACATTTACATCTCCCATCTCACCCGCAAGGCGACCGCGATTGTGAGTGATGTGAGTCACCCCGCTCACTCTTTGTTCGATCTTCTGCCCTCTGGGAAGAGGTACAGGAGCCTGCGCTCCCGCACCACCAGACTCAACAACAGCTTCATACTCCAGGCTGTTAGGGTCCTGAACTCGCTTCCCCGTTCTGGGTAGCGTGTACTTTTGCGCTATGCTTGCTGGCTCCGTTTTGCTCCTCTTATTTATTGTGTTATCTATTTATTTATTATTTATTCACTACTATTTATTGTTTGAACTTTTGCCTTCTTGTTTTTATATTGTGTCGCTTACTTGTATGTCTATCGTGTAATATGTCTCGTCACCGTGGGATAGAGAAAACGTAATTTCGGTCTGTGTGTGTTGTGACATGTGGAGAGATTGACAATAAAGCTGACTTTGACTTTGGCTTTTGACTTGATGCTGGTGAAGCCTCGGAAAAACAGACTTCAGGTTAGCATGAATCCCCAGCGAAGATGGTGAAACCGTCAGGGTGCGCTGTCTGTTGTTCACTGACAGCCTGGTACAGTTCACTAAGAGCCGCGATCCTGTCGCCTTCGATGTTGGAAGGCGGGATGTAAACCGCGACCAGCAGAATCGCGGTAAATTCCCTCGGCAGGTAAAAAGGATGGCACTTAATGATCACAAACTCCGCCAGTGGCGAGCAGTGCTTGCACACGACTACAGAGTCACGGCACCATTCGTCACGGATGTAGACGCATATTCCACCCCCACGAGATTTTCCCCCTTGTACAATGGCCCGGTCCGCCCGATAGCACGCTAGCCGCTCCAGACTTACAGCAGAGTCTGGAATGTTGACGGTCAACCAAGTCTCAGTGAACACGAGCACACAGCAGTCACACACTGTCCGGTTTGTAGATCTCAGCAAGCGAATGTAATCCATTTTGTTGTCCAGCGATCGAACATTCGTCAGAAGAATGGAAGGCACGGCCGGGCGAGCTGGGTTGTCCGCCAGCCTGGCCGCTTGCCCCTCTTCAGCCTCCTCGCACACCGCTTTAGACGCCTCCCAACCGGGGGAGTAATAGCAAACGGGTCCAGCGACGCTTCAGGACGTAGCAGTCCGAGCTCCTTTGATGTCCCCGCATCAAAGTCCAAAACTCGACAAAACTCGCTTTCGCCAATGTCGAGCAGAACCTACCTGCCGTACTTGTAGCACGACTCAGTACGACGAGACGAACACATAAAACTGCCGGACAAACACTCATTTGACGAACAAAACACCGTACGGGCGGAACCGGAACTGACATTTTTAAACCAGAAGTGACCCCAAATGAACCGGAAGTGACCTAAATGAAACCGGAATTGCCCCAAATAAACCGGAAATGACCCGAATCAAACCGGAAGTGACCTTATTTCAACACTAAGTGCCCCAAATAGCTACATTTGCGCTAACTTTTGCATTTTTTGTCCGATTAAACCTGTTTCTACATTTTAACCCCAAAAGTGAACCTCATGAAGCCATTTGTTTTCGTTCTGTTCCAAATTTCTAAAAGATTTGGCGCAATTGCTATTTTTTATTTTCCCATTCATTCTCTATGGCCGTGGTGCCCAAACTACGGCCCGCGGGCCGTATACGGCCCCCCTCCGCATTAGACCCGGCCCCCTGAACAATACCAGAGACGGAAAAAAATGCTAAACAATATCAGAGACGGAGAAAAAAAAGCTACTACGACTTCACTTTGCCCCAGCACGTTTTTACCCTTATGGCCACCCATAACCCAGTCATAGAACGTGAAAGAACGGAATAATGGCAATTTCTGTTCAATTCAAAGACTGCTTGTCTTGTCTGTCAAGAGATGGTGGCGGTATTCAAGGAATACAACCTGCGCCGACATTAAAGTTCTGAAAGGGCGATCCTGAAAGGGGGATCCTTCCATCTGTGGTCCCTTCTCAAGGTTCCTCATTTTTGCCCTGGTAGTTTTTTTTTTTGGAGTTTTTCCTTGCCCTTTTGGGAGTTTAAGATCAAGGGATGCTTTGAGAATAATTGTCAATTGTTTGTCTATGTGAAGCCCTTTGAGACTGCTTGCGATTTAGGGCTATACAAATAAAGTTGACTTGACACCGTGGAGCTTCTTATTTTTATTCGTGGAGTTACCGCAAACTTTGAGATGTGCGAGGAGCTGGCATCCCTACAAAGCTTGAAAGGCACTACAACTAGGGAGGATATTTTCGACAAAGTATGTAAAACCATGCAACTGTTGGATCTGGACTAGGCAAAGGTTGCCAGCGTCACGACTGACGGGGCCCCAAGTATGATGGGCGCGTCTCGGGGTTTAATAGGACGCATGAGCCGGGAAATAGAAGAATGGGGTCTCAAGCGAAGTTGAACTTTTACCTAGAATTGTGCACGGCACAGCATAACTTTCTTTCTGTTAAGAACCCACTGAGGGTTATTTGATTCTTTATCGAGTTCATAAATACGTAGTGTTATTGGCCTATACATTTTCCGCGTTATTTTATTCTGTGAAGAACCCAGAGAGGGCTATTTGATCTCAGAAAGGGTTATTAATATTTGGATATGTGTGGTGCGCTGGAGTGTCAGCATGTTTTCTGGAAAACACTAAATGATTACATTCAGGGACACCTGTGATTGTCACACTTTTTCTGTTACTAACTGACCGGCCCCCCATCAGAGAAGGGAAAAGTTATGCGGCCCTCATTGGAAAAAGTTTGGGGAACCCTGCTCTATGGGGATTCAACATTTGCTCTAACTTCTACATTCTTTAACTGATTCAACCCGTTCCAACTTTCAACTGTTCATCTTTTGCCTACCTATTCCACAACTTCCCACTTACCAAAAATTCCAAATTTTCAAATTTGAAATTCAACCAAATTCTCTACAATTTTGGTTTTCTACTCTAATTTCTACATTTTTCAATCGATTCAACCCATTCCAACTTTCAACTGTCATCTTTTGCCTACCTATTTCACAACTTCCCACTTACCAAAAATTCCAAATTTGAAATTCAACCAAATTCTCCAAAATTGGGTTTTTCTACTCTAATTTCTACATTTTTCAACCGATTCAACCCATTCCAACGTTCAACTGTTCATCGTTTGCCTACCTATTCCACAACTTCCCACTTACCAAATATTCCAAACTTTCAATTTTGAAATTCACCACAAATTCTCCACATTTTCTACATTTCTCAAGTAATTCAACACGTTTCAACATCATTCGGAAGCATTCCCCGAAGAATTAATTCATAGTCTTCGCCTTCACACGCAATTTCTCCAGAAATTGTAAATTCTAGTTATTCTACATCTTCCGCTCACTTTTTTGACGCTTAACTAGTTCCACATACTTCAACCGATTCACTCCGTTCCACTTTTCACTTATTCCAAATATTCATGAAGCAGCCGTTTACATTTTTTTCGTTCCAAAAATTTTACGTTTTTGCAAAATTCACAAATTTACGGCACCTTTTGCCCCATTCATTCTTAAAGGCAGATTCAACATTTCACATTTACGTTGTTCCAGTTTGAAATTCACATAATTCAACACATTCAAATCACATTGGGGACATTCCCAAACTTGCCAAATTCACAAATTTCACGTTTTTACTTTTAAAATTTGCACAAAATTTTGCAAAATTTCACAAAATTTAGTTTTTCACATCTAATTTCTACATTTTTCCACCGAATCAACTCGTTCCAACTTTCAACTGTTCATCTTTTGCCTACCTATTCCACAACTTCCCATTTACCAAAAATTCCAAATTTTCTAATTTGAAATTCCACCAAAATTATCTAACATTTCATTTTTCTACTCTAATTTCTACATTTTTCAACCGATCCAACCCATTCCAACTTTCAACTGTTCATCTTTTGCCTACCTATTCCACAACTTCCCACTTACCAAATATTCCAAATTTGAAATTCAACCAATTTGTCCTAAATTTCGTTTTTCTACTTTAATTTCGATATTTTTCAACTGATTCAACCTATTCCAACTTTCAAGTGTTCATCATTGTCCTACCTATTCCACAACTTCCCACTTAGCAAACATTTCACATTTTCAATTTTGAAATTCACACGCAATTTTCCAAAATTTCCGTTTTCCCTTCTCATTTTTACATTTTTCAACCGATTCAACCCATTCCAACTTTCAACTGTTCATCTTTTGCCTACCTATTCCACATATTCCCACTTACCAAAAATTCAAAATTTTCAAATTTGAAATTCAACCAAATTCTCCAAAATTTGGTTTTTCTACTCTAATTTCTACATTTTTCGACCGATTCAACCCATTCCAAATTTATTCACTTTATTCACCTTATGCTTACCACATTCACTCCCATTCACCCCCACTTCCACTATGCTTACACAATTCAACCCTTGACCAGTGTGGCGGCTATCTTGGATTGACCCTGAAGTGCCCCCAATGAACTCAGAATGAACCGGAAGTGCCCCAAATCATACCGGAAGTGAGCCCAAATAGACCGAAAGTGACCTCAGGTAAACCGGAAGTGACCCCAAATCAAACCGGAAGTGACCCCAAATGTACCGGAAGTGACCTTTTTAAACCAGAAGTGACCCCAAATAAACCGGAAGTGACCTCAGCTAAACCGGAACTGACCCGAATCAAACCGGAAGTGATCCCACATAGACCAGAAGTGACCTCAGGTAAACCAGAAGTGACCCCAAATGAACCGGAAGTGACCTTTTTTTAACCGGGAATGACCCAAATAAACCGGGAGTGACCCAAATAAACCGGAAGTGACCCAAATAAACCGGAAATGACCGGATCAAACCGGAAGTGACCTTCTTTCAACACTAAGTGCCCCAAATAGCTACATTTGCGCTAACTTTTTTGTTCTTTGTCCGATTTAACTCGTTTCAACATTTTTACGCCAAAAGTGAACCTCCTGAGGCCCTTTTTTTTTGTTTTGTTCCAAATTTAGAAAGATTTTGGCGCAATTGCTTTTTTTTTATTTTCCCATTCATTCTCTATGGGGATTCAACATTTGCTCTAACTTCTACATTTTTTAACTGATTCAACCCGTTCCAACTTTCAACTGTACATCTTTTGCCTACATATTCCACAACTTCCCACTTACCAAAAAATCCAAATTTGAAATTCAACCAAATTCTCCAAAATTTCATTTTTCTATTCTAATTTCTACATTTATCAACCGATTCAACCCATTCCAACTTTCAACTGTTCATCTTTTGCCTACCTATTCCACAACTTCCCACTTACCAAATATTCCAAACTTTCAATTTTGAAATTCACCACAAATTCTCCAAAGTTTCTACATTTCTCAAGTAATTCAACACGTTTCAACATCGTTCGGCAGCATTCCCCGGAGAAGTTACTGTTTTTTTCGGTGTATAGTGCGCCCCCATGTATAATACGCACCATAAAAATGGCATGCTGATGCTGGAAAAAAGCCTGTACCCATGTATAATACGCACCCAATTTTTCTGAATTTTTTTTAAAATTTCTTTTTTTTTTTTTTTTTTTTTAAGTCCCAATGATCGTCACACACGCAGGGAGGCAATGGGTCCCATTTTTATAGTCTTTGGTATGGTCTTAACTAGGCTGGATGTAATTTTTTTTGTTGGCGTTGATTTCTCCGACTGCCCGTAAACGCACCACCGCGCACCGCGGGACAGCAAACGAGCAGGTGATCGAGCAAGCGTCTGATACGAGAGCATTGCGGTCGCATGGAGCGTGTTTGAAGTGAACAGCAGAGAAGAAAGGAACAAGGCAAAGTGTTGTGAAATAAAATATTACCTGTAATACGGATTTAGGTAGAGAACTGAACTCTCGCTCTTCATATAGCTGACGTGTCTTGCGCATCCGTTCTGCGCATCTGTAATGGCGGCCTCCGTATGATATCCGGTTTGCATGTGTGCGCGTGTGCGTGTGTGCGCGTGTGTGCGAGAGCGAGAGAGAGCGAGAGAGAGAGCGCGAGAGACAACGCTCAACCGTAGCGCGCCGCCGACCGCCCAACTGCACCGCGCTGGTCGATTATTGTGACAGAGCCGTCGCTGAAATTTAGAAGATATTTTTAAAGTCCTGATGTACTTTCTAAAATTTAAGTGGACCTCAGAGCGCACTGCGCAGGGAGCTTAATTTGGTGCGGTCGCGCAACCGCAGCGCGCCGGGCGCTCACTGTCGCATTGCTTAAAGAGCGCCTTTGTGTTTTAGGATGAACAGCAGAGACCAAAGGAACAAGGCAAAGTGTTGTGAAATAAAATATTACCTGTAATACGCATTTTGTTATTTGCTGATTGAAACTGCTAATTAAACTGTGAATTGAAACTAATAGGAAGAAAACAACTCTCGCTCTTTATATAGCTGACGTGTCTTGTGCATCCGTTCTGTGCATTTTATTTCACAACACTTTGCCTTGTTCCTTTCTTCTCTGCTCTTCACTTCAAACACGCTCCATGCGACCGCAATGCTCTCGTATCAGACAAGGCTTGCTCGATCACCTGCTCGTTTGCTGTCCCGTGCGCGCACGGAGCGCGGTGGTGCGTTTACGGGCAGTCGGAGAAATCAATGCCAACAAAAAAAATTACATCCAGCCTAGTTAAGACCATACCAAAGACTATAAAAATGGGACCCATTGCCTCCCTGCGTGTGTGACGATCATTGGGACTTAAAAAAAAAAAAAAAAAACATTAAAAAAAAAAAATTAAAATTTTTTTTGTACCCATGTATAATACGCACCCCAGATTTTAGGACAATAAATTAGTTAAATTTTGCGCACTATACACGGAAAAAAAACGGTATTCATACATTTCGCCTTCACACGCAATTTCTCCAGAAATTGCAAAATTCTAGGTCTTCTATTTTATTCTCCACACTTTTTTGACACGCTTCTTCTTCCACATAATTCATACGATTCACTCCATTCCACTTTTGACGTATTCCAAATATTCACGCGTTGAGCGCTTCCATTTTTCTCGTTCCGAAAATTTTCCGTTTTCGCAAAATTCCGACAAATGTTTCCCCATTCATTCTTAATGGGACATTCAACATTTTGAAATTCACCACAAATTCTCCTAATTTTCTACATTTCTCAAGTAATTCAACTCGTTTCAGCATCATTCGGCAGCACATAGATTTCGCCTTCACACGCAATTTCTCCAGAAATTGCATTCTCTAGTTTACTGTGTTATTTGTTTATTTATTATTTACTCATCACTCTTATTGTTCATTGTTTGTGCCTTCTTGTTTTTATTTTGCGTTGTTTACTTGTATGTTTATCGTGTACTGTGTCTCGTCACCGTGGGATAGGGGAAACGTAATTTCGATTTCTTGGCATGAAGAAATTGACAATAAAGCTGACTCTGACTCTGATATATACAGTCAAACCTCGGTTTTCGACCACAATCCGTTCCAGAAGGCGGTTCGAGAAGTGAATCGGTTGAATTCCGAATCTATTTTTCCCATTACAAAGAATGGAAAAAAATTTGATCCGTTCCGAGACTAAAATAATGCCTTTTTTAAGCATTTTTTCATTTGTGCATTTTTGTCCGATCTTGCAACTGCAGCGCACCGCCGAACGTGCAACCGTAGTGCCCCGCCGACCGCGCAACGGCACCGCGCTGGTTGCATCATTGTGACAGAGCCGTCGCTGAAATTTAGAAAATAATAAAGCCCCGATGTACTTTCTACAATTTAAGTGAACCTCAGTGCGCAGGGAGCTTAATTTGGTCCGATCGCGCAACCGCAGCGCGCCGGGCGCTCGCTGTCGCATTGCTTTAAGAGCGTATTTGTGTTTTAGGATGGTTTTACTGCGCCCACTTGTTTTCTTTGGAGGCATGATTAGGGGTTAATACAAGCCTCAAAACAAAATACAATAACGAACGGAGTCAGTCGGCATCCAGCCCGCGTGGTCGGGTTTTCTCGGGTCATTTCGGCTCATCTCGCGAGGTTCGACCTCCTAAATTTATTTGACAACCGAAGTAAAAAAATCGATTATTTTTCATTTGAATTCCGATTTGTTTGAGAACCGGGACGTTCAAAAATCTCGGTTTGACTGTTGTGCCTCCCCTGCCATCATGGAAAGGGGAAAAAACAAATTCAATTGTTTTTATTATAAAGTCATTTTCCTTTTGAGAGTAGAGTCCTTCCAATTAGTACAGTAGTACAGTAGTTTTGTATCATTTTGAACCCAAATTGCTGAATTTTTATAGTTCTGTTTAAACCGAAGACGAATCGATCGGAGGAGGCAACTTCCTGGCTTGCCTCCTCTGAGGATTGCGTAATCACACCTGCTGCCTATGCTGACAGGATATGCAGTTAGACTGAACTGCTGTCTGTCCCTATGTCGCTGTTTAAGTGTTCAAACACTGTGGCTATATTAACTAATTTCCGCAGTTAAGATGATGTATATAATATATCTAAGAAGATGTAAGTAAGATGGCGGCGTGCACACGCAGCGGCCTCTCTCTGTCCCGAACGGTGTTTTGTTTTGTCGTTTAATGTGGGTTTGTCCGACAGTTTTGTGTGTTCGTCTCGTCGCACCGGGTTGTGCTACAAGTACAGCGGGCTGGTTCTGCTCGACATCGGCGAAATCGAGTTTTGTGGCGATCTGGACTTTGAAACGGGGACATTAAAGGCGCTCGGTCTGCTCCGTCCTGAAGCGTCGGAAGCGGTGTGCGAGGAGGCTGAAGAGGGGCGAGAGCGGGGGCGTCCGGGCCAGGCTGGCGGCCAACCCAGCTCGCCCGGCCGTGCCTTCCTTTCTTCTGGCGAACGTTCGATCGCTGGGTATCAACATGCCTGCTGAGATCTACGAACCGGACAGTGCGTAACTGCTGTGCATCTGGAGCGGCTAGCGTGCTATCGGGCGGACCGGGCCATTGTACGAGGGGGAACATCGCGAGGAGGTGGAATGCGCGAATGGTGCCGGGACTCTGTGGTGGGATGCAAGCACTGCTCGCCTCTGGCGAAGTTTGTGATCTCCAGGCTTTTGGGGTCCTGAACTCTCTCCCCCGTTGTTTACTTGTATGTCACTCGTGTACTGTGTCTCGTCACCGTGGGATGGAGGAAACGTAATTTCGATTTCTTTGTGTGTCTTGGCATGAAGGAATTGACAATAAAGCTGACTCCGACTCTGACTCCGATCTAGTGTTTCTTGTCATCTGTCTGTAACGTCGTGTTTCATTAGATGAACAAAACGGCTTTGAAAAGAAACTCAACGGAGGCAACGAAAAAAAGTTCTCCAGCCTTATGGCAGGGAGCGCTAGTGATCCCGGGATGCTTCATGCGCCCACCTGTAGAATAAGTGATCTCCAGTTAATATTTACAGTGAACAACTGAGGAGCAGTCGTCCATTTATTTCATTTTACATTTGTTTTTTTTTTGTTTTTACATTTCGTTTTACAATGGAGGTCCCGTGCGCGCACGGAGCGCGGTGGTGCGTTTACGGGCAGTCGGAGAAATCAATGCCAACAAAAAAAATTACATCCAGCCTAGTTAAGACCATACCAAAGACTATAAAAATGGGACCCATTGCCTCCCTGCGTGTGTGACGATCATTGGGACTTAAAAAAAAAATTTAAAAAAAATTAAAAAAATTAAAAAAATTCATAAAAATTGGGTGCGTATTATACATGGGTACAGGCTTTTTTCCAGCATCAGCATGCCATTTTTAGGGTGCGTATTATACATGGGGGCGCACTATACACGGAAAAAAACGGTAATTAACTCGAAACACCTGCAAGGGTTTCCTGAGCCTTGAAAGCTTGGTTCAGTAAACTAAATCACAAGTATGGGAAAGACTGCTGATCTGACTGCTGTCCAGAGGACCATCATTGACACTCTCCATCAGGAGGGTAAGACACAAAAAGACAAAAAGGAAGGGGGAAATGTGGCAGGAAACGCTACACAACCAAGAGAGATGACCGCAGCCTTAACAACATTGTGAAGAAGAGTCGCTTCCAGAATTTGGGAGAGCTTCAAAGACAGTGGACTGAAGCTGGAGTCTAGGTATCAAATGCCACTGTTCACAGTCGTGTCCGGGAAATGGCCTAGAATAGCTGTATTCCCCTGGTCAAGCCACTTCTGAACTCAAAACAAGGGAAGAAGCGTCTGACTTGGGCTATGGAAAAGAAGCACTGGACAGTTGCAGAGTGGTCCAAAGTCTTCTTTTCAGATGAAAGCAAGTTTTGTATTTCATTTGGAAGTCAAGGCGCCAGAGTCTGGAGAAATGCTGGAGAGGAGCAAAATCCAAGTTGCTTGAAATCCAGTGTGAAGTTCCCACAGTCAGCGATGGTTTGGGGAGCCATGTCAGCTGCTGGTGTTGGTCCACTATATATATAGTGATGGCAATTTGGTATTTATTATCTTTGAGGTTTTTTAGATAAAAGATAAAAAGATAAAAGTGTTAAATGTGAATTCAAACAGCCTGTAATGTTCCTTTAATGCCTTGGCATCGTATCGGGCACCCTTTTCATTGTCGTATATATATATACGAACCTTTTCATTGTCGTATATATAACCTCAAAGAGGTTTGAGTTTTTTTTAGTTTTTTTTCATAGTGTGTGTGTGTGTATATATATAGTGGACCAACACTATATATACATATATATATGTATATATATAGTAGTTATATATATATATATATATGTATATATATAGTAGTTTTATATATATATATATACACCCTCCATATATATATATATATGGGCTAATGGTAGTCCTCGGGTGTTAACGGGGCCCAAGTGTCTGTCTTGGGAATCATCACGTCGACAAACTGTTGAACATTCGCCAGGATAGCCCTGTCAGCTTCCACAGTGAGCACACAGTAGTTTGTGTTGGAATATCCTTTCCATCAATTCAAATAGTTTGCCGCCACCAAGGTCATTGAGGTGCAGCAGTAGATCTGTTTTCTCCAGTTCGGACAGTCCAAAGAGTCTCAAAAGGAAGGACTTCAGGGCGATTTTGCTGATAGCTGTTTGAGCATCCAGCTGCGCTGTGTTTGAGGCACCACAGTTATTCGTCTCAGGTGATGTGATGTGCTGAAACGCGGTCATTCGGGCTATTTCATCGTTGCTACGTAGATGCTTGCATTAAAATTCATCATTTTTGCTCGCGTAAGGATTATCAATTGTGGAAATGTGGGAAATAATGAGACAAAGAAATAAAAGTCGCTTTGCTTGCGCTCCAGGAATATCATTCACCTACCGTTTTTTTCCATGTATAATGCGCAAAATTTAACTAATATGGAGGCCGCCATTACAGATGCGCTTTCTTCTCTGGTGTTCACTTCAAACACGCTCCATACGAACACAATGCTGTCGTATCAGACGCTTGCTCGATCACCTGCTCGTTTGCTGTCACAATGTACCCTACACAAATCCGAAACATTTCTTTGCTATCGAGTTTGCTAGCGCATCCGCAGTGATACTGACCGGCAGAATAACATCCGGTTGTTCCCAAAGATTATCTTTTTTCTGAAATAATTTTACATTTACGGACTTAAGTAGGAGTCAAAATTTGGGTGCGTATTATACATGGGTACAGGCTTTTTTCCAGCATCAACATGCCATTTTTAGGATGCGTATTATACATGGGGGCGCACTATACACGGAAAAAAACGGTAATTGTTAAAGATGTCCGGACTGAACAAGGGAAAAGAGCGTTCAGCTTTGCTGCCCCATCAATATGGAACTCTTTCCAGAATGACTTGAAACTGTTAATGCTTGTTTGATCTGCAAGGTTTCACTCTATCATGGTTGACACGGACTGTGAGGCCATGAAAGAATGTTTGTGTTTTTAAATTTTTATTGTGATTCCAACTGTTTCAACTTAAGACATGATCCATCTTTGTTATTTATTTTATTGCTTTTTTCTACTTTAACATTTGTTCTGTCTCTTACCTATATACAATGGTTGACGCGCGCTCACAATCTTTTGGGCAGGTCTCCCTTGTAAAAGAGATTTCAATCTCAATGGTTTTTTTATCTGGTCAAATAAAGGTTATTATTATAAATAGAGGTTATTACTAGTTCCCTGGATGTAAATCTTCATTCAAACACAAAGACTGAACCCCCTGCAGTGTGATTTTGACTCGAAGGCAAGTCATGTCTCATACAAAACTGAACTCTTCAAATCTCAAAGAACAAACTACCTCATTCAACTCTGATCCCTGTAATCTCTTTTAGCAAAGAAGTGTCATTCTACCACCACGCCTTTAAAAACAGGTCAATGTCTATTCCTTGTGGGTCACCACAACAAGAGTTGCTTTGAATCTACTGAATTATCTATCTGAACAAAGTAACACTTCAGTCGTGCGTATGCCACAGGCGTACTCGAGACTTTCCAAAATTAGCCTTGTTTGTATGAGTGGTCCTTTCTTATTCACCAGGGAATAACAAACAGCACACCCGTCTACCACGAGGTGCGCAAACACTTTGCCAGGACAATCTATGGGCACCGCTACGGACTGACTACTAGTCAAAGTCAAAAGTCAAAGTCTGCTTTATTGTCAATTTCTTCACATGCCAAGACACACAAAGAAATCGAAATTACGTTCCCACTATCCCACGGTGACAAGACATAGTACACAATATACATACAAGTAAACAACACAAAAAATAAAATAAAAACAAGAAGGCACAAACAATGAATAAATAAGAGTGATGAATAAATAATAAATAAACAAATAACATAATAAATAAGAGGAGCAAAAATGGAGCAGGTGTGCATACAGCAGACAGAATATAGCGCAAAAGTACAGGACGCTACGCAGAAGGGGGGAGAGAGATGAGCCCAGAGCATCCAAATGCAAATGTTAAGTACAAAGTGCAGACAAGCCCATATAATATAATTATCAACTGTAATTTTAACCATAAATGTAACAATAAACACCAACACAGTTAACTATGTGAGGCATGCTGTGGACACATTGTAACAACTGCATCAAGCAACTAATCAATAGTTTATATTTAATTTAATTATAATAACAATGGACTTACATGATGAGTGAACTGCATATGTTTTGTAAACTTGCATTCTCTCTTAATATTTCACACTGTCACTTGTCAATTGTGTACCTCTGAGTCAGTGATCCCTTGAACACATTTCGGACATTCCCAACAGCTTGGAAGGTCTCTGTTGATAATTCCTTCACCCCGAATCTGCAGTGAAAGAAGAAAAGTTACCGATATATAATGCTAATGTAAATATTTATTTAATTAATGAATTATACCTTGATTTTACTGCCTGCAATAAACTCAAATGTCACTGGGGAATACAGCTGTTTGGTTTAAAAAAAAAACGTCACTTCTAAAGGCCTTTAAAAATCAGTAATGTATGCTACATTCGAGTTTTGATTTTGGCGTGATCAGATTTAGGTTTCTGAAAAAGAGGACACCTTTATTTGGGAGGGGGCAGGGTCATTTTGTTGTTTTGTTTTTTTGGGAGGGGTCATCTGTGTCATATGTTATGACACAAATGACATGGTGTCTGTATAGCAATTGCATTTATTGGCCCGAATAACACAAAACAACATATACACAATAACAAAAACATTTTGACACTAACAAACCCTAACAATATGTGTACACTGACATTTTTGAGTTTTATAGTGGTACACTAAGTTGTGTGTCTGACTTCATAAGACCAAGTCGGGTTGTTATGATGCGTCTAGTGTGTTGGTGGAGTGTTGGTGGAGTGCCCAGTGCATGTCACTTCTCACTGTCAACCCTCACCGCTAGCAGTATGCGAACGGGAGAGCCGAGTGCCGAAGTCGCTCCCTGCCAGTACATAGCCTCTCTAACAGCAAGCCCTATGTAGTGCCTCCACGCGGCGACACATGGTAACTGGGTACAACACGGACCCAGGCTAAACTACAAGGTACTCGGAGGAGGTTTGGCCCCTAGACGTGCGGCACGCAGGCCCACCGGTGTGTGGACACGCCCTGGTGCCCACGAATCAGCCCCTAACTATGGGTTAAATAGTACCACTGCCCAGTGGGTTCCTCGGGAGAGGAATGGCCAAGGGAGTCAACCCCTACAGAAAATCAATTTCCCCCTTGGGTTGGTGTCAGGAAAGGCATCCGACTGTAAAAAGTTTTGCTCCAAAAACTTTCTCAGTATAGGCACTCTCAACCACGAGATGGCCATGGAAGAAAGCCATATTGAGAATCCAGTCCAACCCAGCGGGAGCCTGGAAAGCGGACTGTAAAGCGATGATGATGATATAGTGGTACACTAAGTAAAAAGAGACAAAAGAAATACGGCCATCGGTGCGACATTTGAAGAGAAAAAAAAGAACTCATAAGTCCTCCTTTATTTGCCACAGACACGTAAGTGCCTGCCTTGCATGTCAAGCCCTCAGCTTCATAAGGATCAAGACCCTGGCGAAAGCACGGGAATTCTATTTATTCAACTCGTCTGTGAACGTGCATTTTCATTTTGGCATTGCTTGTAAACACTCGGTGTAGACTGGCCAGCCCACCCTACTTCGTAGCAAAGTGACTACCGTTTTTTTCCGTGTATAGTGCGCAAAATTTAACTAATTTATTGTCCTAAAATCTGGGGTGCGCATTATACATGGGTACAAAAAAATTTTAATTTTTTTTTTTTTTAAGTCCCAATGATCGTCACACACGCAGGGAGGCAATGGGTCCCATTTTTATAGTCTTTGGTATGGTCTTAACTAGGCTGGATGTAATTTTTTTTGTTGGCGTTGATTTCTCCGACTGCCCGTAAACGCACCACCGCGCTCCGTGCGCGCACGGGAAAGAGACGTGCGGACGTGAAAAAGGCGGCTCTGTATGGGAGAGACGTTGAAGAGGAATAAAAACACCCTTGGAAACCAAAACTTGCCCCTCGTCGTGACTCGGAGCCGCAACAAATGTTTCGGATTTGTGTAGGGTACATTGTGACAGACAGCAAACGAGCAGGTGATCGAGCAAGCGTCTGATACGAGAGCATTGCGGTCGCATGGAGCATGTTTGAAGTGAACAGCAGAGAAGAAAGGAACAAGGCAAAGTGTTGTGAAATAAAATATTACCTGTAATACGGATTTAGGTAGAGAACTGAACTCTCGCTCTTTATATAGCTGACGTGTCTTGCGCATCCGTTCTGCGCATCTGTAATGGCGGCCTCCGTATGATATCCGGTTTGCGTGTGTGCGAGAGCGAGCGAGAGAGAGAGTGCGAGAGAGAACGCTCAACCGTAGCGCGCCGCCGACCGCCCAACTGCACCGCGCTGGTCGATTATTGTGACAGAGCCGTCGCTGAAATTTGGAAGATATTTTTAAAGTCCTGATGTACTTTCTAAAATTTAAGTGGACCTCAGTGCGCACTGCGCAGGGAGCTTAATTTGGTGCGGTCGCGCAACCGCAGCGCGCCGGGCGCTCACTGTCGCATTGCTTAAAGAGCGCCTTTGTGTTTTAGGATGAACAGCAGAGACCAAAGGAACAAGGCAAAGTGTTGTGAAATAAAATATTACCTGTAATACGCATTTTGTTATTTGCTGATTGAAACTACTAATTAAACTGTGAATTGAAACTAATAGGAAGAAAACAACTCTCGCTCTTTATATAGCTGACGTGTCTTGCGCATCCGTTCTGTGCATTTTATTTCACAACACTTTGCCTTGTTCCTTTCTTCTCTGCTGTTCACTTCAAACATGCTCCATGCGACCGCAATGCTCTCGTATCAGACGCTTGCTCGATCACCTGCTCATTTGCTGTCTGTCACAATGTACCCTACACAAATCCGAAACATTTGTTGCGGCTCCGAGTCACGACAAGGGGCAAGTTTTGGTTTCCAAGGGTGTTTTTATTCTTCTTCAACGTCTCTCCCATACAGAGCCGCCTTTTTCGCGTCCGCACGCCTCTTTCCCGTGCGCGCACGGAGCGCGGTGGTGCGTTTACGGGCAGTCGGAGAAATCAACGCCAACAAAAAAAAATTACATCCAGCCTAGTTAAGACCATACCAAAGACTATAAAAATGGGACCCATTACCTTCCTGCGTGTGTGACGATCATTGGGACTTAAAAAAAAAAGAAAAAAAAAAAAATTTTTTTAAAAATTCATAAAAATTGGGTGCGTATTATACATGGGTACAGGCTTTTTTCCAGCATCAGCATGCCATTTTTAGGGTGCGTATTATACATGGGGGCGCACTATACACGGAAAAAAACGGTAGATTTGAGGAGAAGGGTTTGACTTATTTGCGAACGATACAGAAAAACCTGAAATTGACTGAAATGGAACGGAATGGCAATTCTATTGACAATGTACTGTACTACATGTATTATGTTTGACGCAGTCCAACAAAATCCCGGACGATTTTGAAATTACCTCTGGACATTTCTTTAGGGCTCAAAAGTAGGACATGTCCGGGAAAAAGAGGAGGTCTGGCCACCCCACTTAGAGGTTTTTATTTAATCACGCAAATAAGTATATGCATGCATGCATGCATGCACGCACACAGTACAAAATGCAATTTCATGATGTGCACGTTTGTTCTTTAAAGTTCATTAGTAAACTACAGTGAAAAGAATAGACAACAATGAGAGTGTATCAGATAAAATAAAAGCAGCTGAAGAACTATCTTTGCACATTTAACCTTCTGAAAATAGGGAAACTGGACTCATGGGAGACTTTTCATGGACTATCCACTTTTTTTTGCTTTTGTATTAATTTTATTGTGTACTTGGAGTCTCCAAGATTGTAGAAACGGGTAATCTATCCCTTCAGTTGCTGCAGAGCTACTTTTTTTTTCATCTGATTGGGGAATATATTTTAGTCCGTTCAGTGTTCTGCGTTTTTCTATGATGTATTTTTATCTATTAAATCACATCTGTTGGGGCGGGACTACCAAACAAGGTGTGTGCCAATGGGGGTGTGGCCAAACGGTTTCGCAAATCCCCCATCTTTATTACTCGGACAGACTTTTGTCGTCCAAACAACTCAAGGATGCCAAAGTGGAGAGATCAAAATGCTCCATTGTCAGATGCATCAATCCACGCAACTCATTGCACTGTCCCCCAGCATCAGAACCTCAGAAGTGCCTAGTCAAATTTCATTTTTCAAGCAGTGTTCCCACATCTGTGGGCAAAGTCCTGCTTGAGTGTTTCAGAAACATTTTGTCAGTATCGAGAAGGATTCGCCGAAAGACTGTTTCGTTGATGGTTCAGTTCCTTCAATCTATAGAAATGACGGAAACAGTAAAACGATAAGCTTAAGATGACACAAAAATAATAAACTGTATTTCACTTTCATATTATTGTGTGTCTATGATGCACTTGTTTTCATAGCATTAGCATCAGTGTGTCTGCTGATTTTAGAGCTATGCACTCTGTTTTCTCTTCTTGTGGGTGTATTTTGAGTAGTTGTATCAGATGAATTGCATCGAAGGTTCTGTATTATTCTTGGGGAACACAATGTGTTACCGTATTTTTCGGACTAGTCGCGTTTTTCTTCATAGTTTGGGTGGGTGGGCGACTTATACTGAGGAGCGACTTATATGTGAATTTTTTCGCAAATTTTCAAAATTCTCCCAAAAAAAAAAAAAAGTGAAACTGCGATGTAGCAAAGGATTACTGTAATTTGAATTTCAAGTAACGCCAGTAATTTCCACGTACTACCGGCATCATTAGCGGCTTTGTTTGTAAGTGACACAGAGGACGAAGAGTTTGAAGGATTTAATGATTTGGAGTGACACAGATAGTTTGAAAAACTATTATGGCTTTTATGCACGCCCGGTCCTACTCTATGGAGCTCTCTTCCACCTCCGTGGCTGGAAGTGCCACCTTCGGGGATGGAAGTCCACGCCGCCACACGCCTGGAAGTCGACGGCGGTGCTTGGAACCGTGTGGCGGTGAACTATTTACAGTTAAAAAAAGTTAAAGTCCCAATGATCGTCACACACACATCTGGGTGTGGTGAAATCTCTCCATTTAGAGTCAGAGTCAGCTTTATGGTCAATTCCTTCATGCCAAGACACACAAAGTAATCGAAATTACGTTTCCCCTATCCCACGGTGACGAGACACAGTACACGATAAACATACAAGTAAACAACGCAAAATAAAAACAAGAAGGCACAAACAATGAACAATAAGAGTGATGAATAAATAATAAACAAACAAATAACAGAGTAAATAAGAGGAGCAAAACGGAGCAAGAGCGCACAGCAGTCAGTCAGAACAAAGCGCAAAAGTACAGGACGCCACGCAGAAGGGGGGAGAGAGTTCAGGACCCTAACAGCCTGGAGATCACAAACTCCGCCAGTGGCGAGCAGTGCTTGCATACCACCACAGAGTCCCGGCACCCTCCGTCACGGACGTAGATGCACATCCCACCTCCTCGCGACTTTCCCCCTCGTACAATGGCCCGGTCCGCCCAATAGCACGCTAGTCGCTCCAGATGCACAGCAGAGTCCGGAATGATGACGGTCAACCAAGTCCCAGTGAACACAAGCACACAGCAGTTACGCACTGTCCGGTTCGGAAATCTCAGCAGGCGAAAGCAAACCGTGTTGATGTCCAGCGACCGAACATTCGCCAGAAGAATGGAAGGCACGGCCGGGCGAGCTGGGTTGGCCGCCAGCCTGGCCCGGATGCCCCCGCTCTCGCCCCTCTTCAGCCTCCTCGCACACCGCTTCCGACGCTTCCCAACCGGGGGAGGAATAGCAGGCGAGTCCGGCGACGCTTCAGGACGGAGCAGACCGAGCGCCTTTAATGTCCCCGCTTCAAAGTCCAGAACGCCACAAAACTCGCTTTCGCCGATGTCGAGCAGAACCAGCCCGCTGCACTTGTAGCACAACCCAGTACGACGAGACGAACACACAAAACTGTCGGACAAACCCACATTAAACGACAAAACAAAACACCGTTCGGGACAGAGAGAGGCCGCTGCGTGTGCACGCGCCGTGTGATTTTAATCCATCCCCTGGGGGAGAGGGGAGCAGTGAGCAGCAGCGGTGCCGCGCTCGTGAATCATTTGGTGACACTGGTCAAGAGGGCACAGAAGCGATTGTACTTCCTGCGGAGGATGAGGAGAGCCCACCTGCCCCCACCCCTCATGAGGACGTTCTACCGAAGCACCATAGAGAGCATTCTGACGAGCTGTCTCTCGGTGTGGTGTGGGGGTTGCAGCGCCTCCGATTGGAAGACCGTAAGGAGAGTGGTGAGGACAGCAGACAGGTTCATCGGGGTTCCTCTTCCCTCCATTCAGGACTTGTCATCCCAGCGCTGCGTGTCCCGAGCCCGTAAAATTATCAGTGACCCATCACACCCCCACCAAGGACTGTTCTCCCTGCTACCCTCTGGGAAGAGGTTTCGCAGCATCCGCTGCAGGTCTACCAGGTTCTGCAATAGTTTTTTCCCTACTGTCGTCAGACTGTTGAACAGTCAACCTAGAATTCCCCTGCGCACTTTGTAGATACAGTTTTTGTTTCCTTCATTGCTGCACTTTATAATTATCTTATTTATCTTATCTTATTTCATATTTATATAGAAATGTCACTTTTTATCCAGCCGAAATGTCATTCCTTTGTTGAGAGCCGTATGCAACGTAATTTCGTGTTTACAAAACGACAATAAAGTCTGTCTAGGTCTAAGTCTAAGTCTAAGATCTAACCCCCCAATTCCAACCCTTAATGCTGAGTGCCAAGCAGGGAGGCAATGGGTCTCATTTTTATAGTCTTTGGTATGACCCGGCCGGGGTTTGAACCCACAAGCTTCCAGTCTCGGGGCGGACACTCTACCACTAGGCCACTGAGCTGGTATTTACGTATGTTATAGTTATTTGATATATTTTATTTTGTGTAGTAACTTTATGTTTTTATCGTTACAGTTCCGTAGTTGTTGGCTCGTTGAACTCTTGTTCTGTTAAATAAAGAGCCGTTTACCAAACCCACGTCTTTCCTTGTACTTTGTTAACGCTACAATATAGTTATATACTAGATCTGTGGAATAACAACGAGGCTGACGTCAGGGCGCACGCGCGGCGTTGTTGACAAAGGATGAGGAAATTGATCGATGGATTTAATGATTTGGAGTGATGCAGATGGTTTGATAATATTATTGCTTATATAATAGTTATTTGGTATCATTATATGGGCCTGTGGAATATTTTGAAGTGCAAGCGCCGTCATCGTTGACATATAGGACGATCGATGGATTTAATAAATTACACAGATAACACAGATCGTTTTATAAACGTGTTATTCATGTAATAGTTATTTGAATAACTATCTACTAATGTTACGTCAGGCCTGTTCTCAGCTCTTTGTTTGTGTTTATGTCACGTTAGCATACCTATCGTTTAGCCTGTTGTTGCTCGTTCATGTCTGTTCTTGGTGTTGGATTTTGTCGAATAAATTGCCCCCAAAATGCGACTCCGGAGCAATTTATGTACCGTAAATTCCGGACTATAAGCCGGGACTTTTTTCCAAAATTTTGAACCCTGCGGCTTATAGTCAGGTGCGGCTTATATAAGGATTTTTTTCGTGATTTTTGTGATGACTTGATCACTTCAAGATTTAAGAGTTTTTTATTCGCCATGCTTGAGCGTGCCAAACAAGGAATTTGACTTCGGTAAAACACACCCTCTGTTCAACATTTAGGTGATTAACAACACTCAGGACATGTGAAAAATGGCAAAAAAAAATAAAAATTAATTTCACTTTTATACACTGCGGTATCTTGAGGAAAAAAACAACAACAAAAATACTATTTTGAAACACTACTATGGCTGCTGCTTATTCTGGCTGTGTTGCTTGTGACTAGGGGTGTGAATCGCGGGTTTTGTCACGATACGATATATCGATACAAAGACGCACGATACGATATTTGCCGATATCTTAAAGCCTGCTGTGATTCATTCATGATACATCATGATATAGTGCTCTACGATCGATATGGAACAATATCCTGATTTATAACAATTCATACGCAAAATCAACAAGGTACTGCAAACTTTTTATTTAGGAAATTACAAAGTGCTTCCAAACGAATGACTTGAAGCCCAAAGGCGAGCGAATTTCCTCGTCTTCTTGGACACTAGCCATAGCACCAGCCCAGGAGCCGCGTAGTTGTCGGCTCCCCTTTCACGTGCCTGCTCTGCTCACAACACAACACGCCGCACACTGCTCCCGGAAAGAGGAAGCAAGCAACAATGAACTGGATTTCAAAATAAAGTCGCGTCTAATGTTTGAGGTCAAAAACAGGCGATATAGATCGATGTTTACGTTTAGCATCGATGCCAACAAATCGTAGAGCATTATATCGATTAATCGATGTGTATCGATGAATGGTTACACCCCTACTTGTGACTATTATGAGCTTTAGTAGGAATGCACGCTAGGTGACCTGCGTCAAAGGGCTCTAAAGCCTTTCTCTTACTCTGCCATGTGACTCAGAGATTACACAAAGCAGCGGCGCTGTTTGGACCATCTGCATTGTATTAAAACCCAATCAATCAGCATTTAAATTAAATTCTTCTGACATTTTGCTCATCAAAAACAAGTTGTAATGAACGTGAACTTTTAATGCATTTTATTCAGAAGGTTACTTAGAACCCCGAGGCTTAAATGGCGGCGCGGGGTATTTATGGATTTTTACGGCCTCCAGGGGGCGCTCTAGCAGGAAGCAAGTCGCTCTTGCTTCTTATTCTTATTCTTATTATTATTATTTCTTCTTGGTCTGTCTCGCTGATGAAGAAATAATGCGCCGAAGAAGACGTGCTAGTTTGTGCTTTGAACATTTCGCGCATCACGCACACACCCTCATGGAAAACACACGAAGAAATGCATTTGATGCAGCTTTTAAGTTAAAAGCAATCTATTTGGCTGTCAAAGAGGGAAATAGAGCTTAAATGGTGGTGCGGCGTATTTATGGATTTTTACGGCCTCCAGGGCGCTCTAGCAGGAAGCAAGAGCGAGACAGCCGAAGAAGAGATAATGCGCCGAAGAAGACTGCTAGTTTGTCAAGACGGTTGCGTCACCCATTTCTTTATTTCATGGTCCCGTCTACTCTGGAGCTATACGTGTCGCTCGCTAGTTTAATGTACCGTTTTTTTCCATGTATAATGCACCCCCATGTATAAGACGCACCCTAAGAATGGCATGTCGATGCTAGAAAAAAGCCTGTACCCATGTATAATACGCACCCAAATTTTGACTCCTACTTAAGTCCGTAAACGTGAAATTATTTCAGAAAAAAGATCATCTTTGGGAAACAACCGGATGTTATTCTGCCGGTCAGTATCACTGCGCATGCGCTAGCAAACTCGATAGCGAAGAAATGTTTCGGATTTGTGTAGGGTACATTGTGACAGCAAACGAGCAGGTGATCGAGCAAGCGTCTGATACGAGAGCATTGTGTTCCTATGGAGCGTGTTTTAAGTGAACAGCAGAGAAGAAAGCGCATCTGTAATGGCGGCCTCCGTATCATATCCGGATAAGAAATAAAATAATAAATGAAAAATGTTAAGGTGTATGTTATTAAAACTTTAAAAAAGCTTTCTGTGTCCAGTCT
The DNA here is from genome assembly GCF_033458585.1 of Syngnathus typhle. Taxonomy (NCBI): domain Eukaryota; kingdom Metazoa; phylum Chordata; class Actinopteri; order Syngnathiformes; family Syngnathidae; genus Syngnathus; species Syngnathus typhle. The sequence goes on from NC_083740.1 coordinate 17,062,068, forward strand.
TTCTTTGTTAATAACTCGCGTGCACATTTCCGTGTTGCTGCGGTACTACTGCTGCGTCACAGGCAATGTTTAGAAAGAGATGTTAAAGTATGTTATTAACTTTAAAAAGGCTTTCTGTGAACGGTCTTTCTTTGTAAAAAAACGCGTGTGCACGTGCGGCTTATAGTTCGGTGCGGCTTATATAAGAAAAAAACCTAAAATATCCTCCAATTTTAGCTGGTGCGGTTTATAGTCCGGTGCGGCTTATAGTCCGGAATTTACGGTATATATGCATTCGTTAGCTTCTCGTTAACGCTAGCATTAGGTTACTGGTTAATTTGATTGCAATGCTTTTTTACAAGAAGTGTTCATAATTGTGAGGGGATTTACTTTATGTTTTATGCATGTATGGACAAATCTACTGTTGACATCTTTTAATTACTGAAAAAGTGGTGCAAGTAAATGCTACCTCAGTGTTAGAAAAATTTATATATATGTTATCATGCGTTCTCTAATCAATGCTTTACCGCAATATTACTGCAATATATGCTTGCTGTTTGGCCTTGCTGTTTTTATGATGTAGCACAGAAGAGAAAGGTTACGGCTGGGTCAGGAGAGAGGTTACAGCTGGGTCAGACAGGACGCAGCTGACAACTCAGCAAAAAGACATCTACCGAGACAGTTCCTTTTTAACAAAGACCATTTTGAGAAACAACATGCCTCATCGCTGTCTTGCACCCCCAATGAACCTACAAGTGGATTATGTTGGAATGTATGTAACCAGTAATAAATAACCTAGCTAGATTAGTTTTATGCTTATGTTGGTGCGTATCCAGTAATAAATAACCTAGCTTGTCCCATCCTACACAATGTCGTAAAACATCCCCAGCTATGTTTTGACTAGAGGTCAAGGGTTTTCTCTTGTCCAGTCCACTCAAACTCCTGTTCCCACATGTTCTTATCAGTATGTAACACCTTGTGATTTTTGCTTACGAGGCAAAGCCCACGTGCTTTCCCCCTTTTGTCTCACGTTGTGGGTAGGGGAAATCCAAATAAAAAGAGCGGGAGTGCATACAGATATTTAGTGTAGTGAGCTGGTTGTAAGCGATCTGTACGGCACTCCTCGCAAGAAAAGAATTAATATTCTGTCTCACTTGTGGTTTGTTTGCTGTTGCTCTTCTAAGTTAAGTTAAAGTTAAAGACCCAATGATCGTCACACACACATCTGGGTGTGGTGAAATTTGTCCTCTGCATTTAACCCATCCCCATGTGATTTTAATCCATCCCCTGGGGGAGAGGGGAGCAGTGAGCAGCAGCGATGCCGCGCTCGGGAATCAGTTGGTGATCTAACCCCCCCAATTCCAACCCTTAACAGTTATTCAGTCAGCGAATTAAACCTGACACTCAGCTAAAAAACTACAAAAATGTCGACCGGAAAGGGAGGTACACATCTTGCGGCGTGGACCAGTGTGAAGTATGTCATTTGCATTTAAAGAGGCCACACCAAAACTGCTTGCTTTGAGCCGCACATCAGAACAGGTAGAAAAGAAGGATCTGTGATGTTATCAAAACAAGGAATTCAGACAAAAGCATCGCTGTTCCACTAATTACACCGCAGCTGAATGAGTAAAACGTAAAACAGTAGAATTTATTACTGTGATACGTAAGCTTTAAATGCATTCGTTAGCTTCTTGATAACGCAAACATTAGCTTACTGGTTAACTTGACTGCAGTGCTCATTTACAAGACATGTTTATAAATATTGTGAGGGGGCTTATTTTGTGTCGTGTTATGTATGTAGGGACAAGTCTTCTGCCGTTGACATTTTTTAGTCAATCAAAAAGTTTGCAGCGCAATTAAACGCTACCTCGACTAAAAAACTACAAATATGTCCGACTGGAAAGGCAGGTGGACATTTTGTGGGCTATAGTATTTTGTATCCTGATCTGCTGTTGATTACACCTCATTACAATCATTCCCAAGCTTGATATTTTGTAAGAAACTGCATATACATCTATGTATTTAAAGCATTAAAATAAGGTAATTTTCACGTGAAACCACGGATGGCGATCAGCCCTTATAGTATTATAAGATACGATATAACACAAGGGGGCAAAAAGGAAAGTTAAGGATGGCAAAAAAATAGTAAATTAATAATAAAAAACCCTAGGCTGAGATGGAGCCACACTGATATAACTATGTGCTCTCTTCTCAATAATTGCAAAAAAAAACAACATAGAAATGAGGTTAAGTCGCGTGTTAGTTTGAAGCATTTTCACTGAATCCACTAGAAAAAAAATTGTAACATTTGAATGTACAGTAATTTAAGCCGCTACCTTTTGCTCAAGTTTTGAACCCTGCGGCTTGTCGTCCGGTACGGCGTATCTATGAATTTTTCGTGATTTTTGTGTTGACTAATACACTTACACACTCTTAAAAAGTGTATGAGTGTATAACAGCGGTGCCGCTGTTGTGCGGATATGTGACACGGTCACTGGGGAGAAGAGTGGAGTCTTGATCCAATGTCCATCAACCGGGCAAATTGTGTCGTATAATTGACTCAAAGAAGAGACAGAACGAGATCAAGACAGACATTACTGAAGAAAGGAAGCTTTTATACACAAATCCTCATTATGGGGGACAAAAAAAAGGCATATGATGCCGCTTTTAAGTTTAAAGTACCGTAATTTTCGGACTATAAGTCGCGTTTTTTTCATAGTTTGGGTGGGGGGGGCGACTTATACTCAGGAGCGATTTATAGTCCGAAAATTACGGTAGTCGATTTGGCTCTCAACGTAGGAACTACAGCTGTTCATGCACTTTAGAGGTTTCTTCCGGTGACGAGGGGGCTATGGGTTATTGTTGATAACATCTTGTTGCGTCATCCTTTTCTTTATTTCCCGGTCACGTCTACTCTGCAGCTATACGTGTAACTCGCTAGTTGAATGTAACTTAGCATTTTGTGTATGAATAAAATTAGCATGAACAGACCCATCATGGAAAATGCTAGAAGAAATGCATAAAAGCGACAATGAAAGAGAGACCGAGAAAGTGTGTGGCAAAGTTTATCTGACACTATTCCAATCAGACACTAAGGAGGAAGACTTTGGTGGTTTCAGTGCATAAGAGGAAGATGAAGACGGCTCTGATTTTTACTGGTATTTTTTTAACCAGCCTTGTTAGTGCTGTGGTACCGTGTTGCTGCTTTGTTACTGCCGTGTTTCAGTGACTTTTACCAATGTTTCTTTTTATCCAGCCTTATTAGTGCTGTGTTACTTCCGTGTTGCTGCTGTGTTACTGCCACGTCACGGGCATTGTTTGGAAGAAAAGTTAAGGTACCGTATTTATTCTAATTATCGCCCTTATTCTAATAATCGCCCAGTGTGTGTTAGCGATGACATACCGTTTTTTTCCGTGTATAATGCGCCCCCATGTATAATACGCACCCTAAAAATGGCATGTTGATGCTGGAAAAAAGCCTGTACCCATGTATAATACGCACCCAATTTTTCAAATTTTTTTTTTTAATTTTTGAAAAAATTTTTTTTTTAAGTCCCAATGATCGTCACACACGCAGGGAGGCAATGGGTCCCATTTTTATAGTCTTTGGTATGGTCTTAACTAGGCTGGATGTAATTTTTTTTGTTGGCGTTGATTTCTCCGACTGCCCGTAAAGGCACCACCGCGCTCAGTGCGCACATTTGAAAAAGGCGTGCGGATGTGAAAAAGGCGGCTCTGTATGTGAGAGACGTTGAAGAGGAATAAAAACACCCTTGGAAACCAAAACTTGCCCCTCGTCGTGACTCGGAGCCGCAACAAATGTTTCGGATTTGTGTAGGGTACATTGTGACAGACAGCAAACGAGCAGGTGATCGAGCAAGCGTCTGATACGAGAGCATTGCGGTCGTATGGAGCGTGTTTGAAGTGAACAGCAGAGACGAAAGGAACAAGGCAAAGTGTTGTGAAATAAAATATGACCTGTAATACGCATTTTGTTATTTGCTGATTGAAACTGCTAATTAAACTGTGAATTAAAACTAATAGGAAGAAAACAACTCTCGCTCTTAATATAGCTGACGTGTCTTGCGCATCCGTTCTGCGCATCTGTAAGGGCGGCCTCCGTATGATATCCGGTTTGCCATGGAGATTAAAAACCAAACAATATTTGACAATAACACACCATCAAGGATTGCACCATCGCATCAAACGATGTGTCGTCAATTATGAATTTTACTGACTAAGTGTGTTGGGCAGGATGGCTGAATGCGATGCGCGATTGACAACAAACAAGAAGAAAGGTGATTTCAAGTTTTATTTCGAGGGAGATTTGTCATGTCTCAATACAATAAATTAGTTAAATTTTGCGCATTGTACAAGGAAAAAAACGGTAAATAAGAAACATTGATACCTCTAATTATCGCCCATGCTGCTAAAAATTCCGCCCAAAACTTACGTTTTTCTTCGCGACCGCATACCGACGTCATTGCGCAAGTTTAAATATAACTTATTTGACAGCACGTCGAATATCCCTTTTAAATTGTTTTTCTCCATAAACTATGATACAATTACACTCGTCACTCCGCTACAATTTCCTCACACAATTACGTTATCGGGGCGTGTGCTCGAACAAGACGATCGCGATAACATGACGTGCGCAAGATGTGATGTGCGACGATAACGTGTCGCATCGATGGAGCGTCAATTGACACACCCCGCTGTTAGAGGTAGATCAAAACAGTTATAGTGTTAAGAACAGCAGTGTTTTTTTTTTTTTTTTTTTTTTTATTAATTAGGTAACAATGAGGTGTTTTGTATGGGTGAAATGCTTGTTCAGTAGGCTGTATGCAATGCAATGTCTGTTCCCATGCGAATTGTTCCAGAACATATGCTGTTGTCATTTCTGTGTGAAAACTAATAAAAACATTTTGAAAAAAAAAAAAAAAAAAAAAAAAAAAAAGAACAGCAGTGAGATGGAGGTATTGCATACTACATAAGGAAAATATACATATCGCCCATTTCAGTGCCCCTTGGCGATTGTTCTCAATTAATCGCCCCCCCCCCCCCCATAAACCTTCTCTAATTATCGCCCAGGGCGATAATTAGAATAAATACTGTATGTTATTAAAACTTTGAAAACTCATTCTGCATACCGTCTTTCTTTGTAAATAACTCAAGAGCACATGCGGCTTTTAGTATAGTGCGGCTTATGTATGAAAAACAAACTGCTGGTGAGGTTTATAATCAGGTGACGCTTATAGTCTAGAAATTACAGTAAACCCCCTTAGAGAAATTTATAAATATATACATAAATATTACCGTATTTTTCGGACTACAAGTCGGATTTTTTTCATAGTTTGGGTGGGGGGGGAGGCGACATACTGAGGAGCGTTGTTGTCAAAGGACGAGAAATTTGATCGATGGATTTAATGATTTGGAGTGACACAGATGGTTTGATAATATTATTGCTTATATAATATGTATTTGATATATAATTTATATATATCGTTATATGGGCCTGTGGAATATTTTGAAGCGCAACCGCCGTCATAAAGGACAATCGATGGATTTAATGAATTGGAGTGACACAGATGGTTTTATAAACGTGTTATTTATGTAATAGTTATATTAACTCTGAATGTTACGTTCTCAGCTCTTCGTTTGTGTTTATGTCACGTTAGCATATTCGTTATATATCGTTTAGCCTGTTGTTACTCATTCATGTCTGTTCTTGGTGTTGGATTTTGTCGAATTAATTTCCCCCAAAATGCGACTTACACTCCGGAGCGACTTGTATCTGGGTTTTTTTCACGTTATTGTGCATTTTATGGCTAATGCCACCTATATTCCGGAGCGACTTTTAATCCAAAAAATACAGTAAATATAAATATTTGAATTTCAAAAAGAGTGGAAAAACACTAACATTCTGTACGGTGAGGCAAGCAGGGTGGATTATCTGTGCACAATTCGAACATTCCATCAGACTAAAGAGCCAATCTCCAGTTTCATCTTGGTTAGGCTCCTTGCATATTTCACAAACAGCAGACAGTGGTAGTCCTGGCTGGAAAGAAAGGGAAAAAAAATAAATCAGGTTTATATGACAAACACCAAGGTTTACTTTTCAAAACAGAATTTCTGAACAGAAATAAACCAATACCATTTTTTTGGCCCAATCCTGACACCAAATATTAGTAGCAAAGTAGGCCAATAACTAATACAGCTAAAGCTCAATTTTACACGAACTTTGGGGTCTAGAATTTGGGAATTGCGTTAACCCCGAAAGAGCGTTGTATAGAAGGTCTTGTTTTTTTCAGATAGGCATGTTCCTAGGCAGCCAAAGGGATCCTTTGTTTTGTTAATTTATGTCATGCATGTTGTTCGGCAGTCGAAAGGGTCCGTTTGCCGTCCGTCACCTTCAATGCTCCCCACACAATAAAGTCTGTTGACATTTTATTAAAAGAGAAGCAATACGCAGATGACAATAACAGGCGGATTGAGTGAGTCATTTTGATGCTATGTGAATTAGATGGACACGAGAATAAAGCAGCCACTTGTGAGTGACTATATGGATGAGGTGCGTCTACAATGTTCCCCCTTTCCGAATGAAAAACAGTCCAAGCTATCACTAACACTGTAACAAAGCAATCATAAACAAATCAAACAGCCTAACTACTCCTTATGAAATGCCTTCAAATTGGTCACAGAAACTCATCAAATCACTGGCACTAAGGTCTATGCGTTGGTTGGTTGGTTGGTTGGTTGGTTGGTTGGTTGGTTGGTTGGTTGGTTGGTTGGTTGGTTGGTTGGTTGGTTGGTTGGTTGGTCGGTAGGTCTGTCAGTTGGTCACTAGGAAGTGTCACTAGCTGGTATAGTTTGTCCCAATTCTTTATCTTTAATGCTCGCTATGCTAATAGTAATTACCAGTTGGCTGCCTTCTCAGTTTAACTAATGTGTGCAGAATGATCGAGACACAGCTGTGGAGCCATCTCTGCGAAATTATGGAAGAAGGTCTAACCCCCACCCCCAAGGTCCCTATTCTTATACTACTCTTGGCTGCCGTGGGTGGGTGGTTAGGTAGGTAGGTTTGGGTGGGTGGGTAGGTTTGTAGGTAGGTAGGGAGAGGGAGAGGGAGGGAGGGAGGGGGAGAGGGATAGTGAGAGAGAGAGAGAGAGAGAGAGAGAGAGAGAGAGAGAGAGAGAGAGAGAGAGAGAGAGAGAGAGAGAGAGAGAGCATGACAATAGCGTAACATTAGCTTACATGTAACATCATGTTACTTTCTAAACCCACATGCTTGTAAAATTTTGTTTCGATGTGCTCCTTAATATTCCTAGTGCCGCGACCTCCATAGCTGATCATATCTTGACAGAAAATACACAAAACCTTCCCCAGGACATCTACTTTACGGATATGTTCCGTCAAGCACGTGGTTACGGACTGTGTTCCGAGTTGTACAATGACGTTACTGTTGAGCCATGCCCATCTGAAGCAGTTCTTGATCCCGTTCGGCTTGTCTATTTCCCTGGCACGATCCTCATGCTGGCGAAAAATTTTGCCAAGTAGGCCCTAGATCTATCTAACTAAATAACGTACAAATGATGAAAACCCAATTGCAAATTTACATTGTGGCGGTGTAAAAACACTAGTTCTCCGCGTAAGTTAACAAATGGAAATGATGTGACGAAAGTAGCGCCAAAATCCTGCCGAAAATAAGGCGGATGTTGTCGCATCACTGCTGCCAGTGAGTTAGGTTTACAGAGGAAAGCCGTTTTCCGTACTCACAGTTTAACTAATTTTGCCTTGAGATGTGCCTAAAGATGCCATCACGGCAGGCGGGCGAATGCTCGCGAGTCACCGAGGCTAACGTTGCCCGGCCAACTGGCCGGCTGCTTCCATACCCCCCCCCCGCCCTATATATATATATAAAAATATATATATTCTCAACGGATTTACACGATTCACGTAAATGATACTTTCGACTTTCGAATCGTAATATGGAAGAACGGGGTCGCACGGCCCCGCTACAAGTCCACTGCTTAATTCACCAACAAGCACTGTGCTGCAAAGTCTTGAAGTGGGATTCTGTCATGAAGGTTTTGGTGTCAATCATTAATATCATCAGAGCAAAGGGACTTAAACACAGGCAGTTCCAACAATTCCTGTCTGAGTCAGAGTCTGCACGTGGCAAAGTGCTACAGAGAGGTACGATGGTTGAGCCCGGGCAGTTTTGAGCCGTTTTTACGAGCTGCTGCCCGAAATTAACACATTTCTTCTGTCAAAAGAAAAAACGGTCCAGAGTTAATCAACCCAGAATGGAAATGGCACCTTACTTTTTTAACAGATCTGACAGAAATGCTAAATAGCCTGAACTTGCACCTATAAGGCAAAGGCAAACTCATCTATGACATGTATTCCCACATAAAGGCTATTGAGGTAAAGCTAGCACTGCTTTTAGAACAAGTGCAAAAGCACAAATTTGACCGTCACCCTGCTACCCAAAACTACTCTGCAAAGAAACCAGCGGTCCGGTCCCTAGCTGAAAAATGTGTGTAAGCACTGGAAATGCCAAAGGAGGAGTTCAGTGTGCAATTCCGTTTAACTCCATGCAAAAGAAATCTGTCCCTTTTGTTGTCGACATCAATGCAGCCCAGCCTTCTTATCAGTTTGAGTTGGTCAAGTTAAAGAACTGTGATGCCTGAAAGAACCATTCAAGTCTAACAGCCCCAATCACTTTTAAGCTGCCCTCCGACAAGACACGTACCCGAACATTAAAAAACACGCAATGAAGATGTCCACATTTTTGACAGTACGTAGATCTGAGAGCATTTCACAAATAAAACACATGAAAACTCAGATGAGATCAAAATGAACAGACAAACATCTGCATCAGTGTTTGAGACTAGCTGTGACTGAAACGAAAGCTGACATTCAACTACTCACCAGCCAGATACAGGCCCACAGTTCGCACTGATATTTGCTTATTTATTTCATATTCATATTTCACAGTGTTAGTATTTCATGACTTAATGAGTGGCTTTCTGGAAAGCAATACATTTTTATTTTCAGGCACCCTTGCGACTGTCACCTGTTTTTTGGTACAAAAAACCCCGGCCCCCAATCAGAAAAGTTATGTGGCCCACATTCGAATAGGTTTGGGGACCCCCGGTGTAGAGCTTAAACTGAAATTTCTGTTTAACTGTTTCTGTTGACGGGTGGCTTGGTGATGCACTGGGTAGCACGTCCGCCTCACAGTTAGGACGGTGCTGGTTCGATTCCACGTCCGGCTCTCCCTGTGTGAAGTTTGCATGTTCTCCCCGAGCCCGCGCGGGTTTCCTCTGGGCACTCCGATTTCCTCCCACATCCCAAAAACATGCTTGATAGGCCGATTGAGCACTCTAAAAATTGCCCCTAATTGCGAAGGATTACTGTATAAGATTTAGTTTTTAGCCTTATATGCAAAATAAAATATAGTGGAAACAGTGAACTTCTTTTTTTCATCAATTACTGTTAACATCTCATGAAAAAAAAAAAAAACGGGACTTACCGAAAGACATTGGCGCAGCACACAGGTTTGCTTAAGCTTTCCAGGTCCTCCAAACTTCTTCATGTCTCGGCAGAAATTGCAATCTCCACATTCAGCTCTCATACATGCCTCACAGCGCTTACACCTGCACAGACAAAATATCCATCCATCCATCCATTTTCTGTATCGCTTTGTCTCCACGGGGGTCACGGGCATGCTGGAGCCTATCCCAGCGGTCATCGGGCAGTCGGCGGAGGACACCCTGAACCGGTTGCCAGCCAATCCCAGGGCACACAGAGACGAACAACCATCCGCACTCGCACGCACACCTAGGGACAATTTGGAACATTCATTTCCCGATATATGTTGTTTTGATATGCGAGAGAATCTTAAGATTGTGGAACAGGGAAAGAACCTCTGAAAGAATTTAGCTCATACACACACGCACACGCACACACACACACACACACACACACACACACACCAGGGATGAGAATGGCAAATGTAAAAAAACACTGAAAAGTAGCCGGGGGTGTGGGGGGGCCGACCGGGGGTCTGGGGGGGCCATATATACGTAGGGTATGACTAGACATATAGTCAAACTCGCCTCCACACACAACTTGAGCGTCTGTACCCCGGTTATCGAGTGGGTAGCCTTTGGGTGGGGAGAAAGATCCTGACTGTTGTTTGTGCCTGTGCAACAAACGGCAGTTCAGAGTACCAACCCTTTTTGGAGTCCTTGTAGGGTGTGCTGGAGAGCGCTCCTCCTGGGGGTGCCATTGTTCTGCTGGGTGACTGTAATGCTCACGTAGACAATGACAGTGAGATCTGGAATGGCGCTGCTCCTTCGTGTTGAGGAGCCTGATGATGTGGCTCAAACATAATTTGGATACCTCCTGGACGCTTCGCTGGTGTGGTGTTACGGGCATGTCCCACTAGACCAGGGGTGGGCAAACTACGGCCCGCAGGCCACATCCGGCCCACGGGAGGGTTTAATCCGGCCCGCCAACCCTGAACAAATTTTATTATTAAGCATTTTTTTTGGTCATTTTGCCTGCAATGACTGCGTTTCCCCAGTAGATGGGGAAGCGCTCGCCTGCGCATTTACTACCGGAAGCCGTGTCAGAAAGCTCGGTGCACACTAACAAGTACGTACTCAGTAGTACAGACATGGCACACTCGCGCTCTATTTGTATCAGTCCCGAATTTAGAGCGTGGGCTGTGACGACAGCATTCTTGTAATTGGCGCGCTGAGCTTTCAGATGCAGTTTTGCGCTAAAGCCACCCACAAACCTTCCCCTGGAATCCTTCCATTAAAATGAGTCGCCCAAGGAAAAGCAAGCTGGACACAGTGCCGAGCGTTTAAAAGAGTGGCCAATTTGGCTCGACGTACGCGACGTGACGTTCAGCCACATGAACGTCAACATCAACCCGTCACAGATCGAGGTAAACGGACCAACACCTCGGATCTCGCCTAAGAATTGCCACAACAAATTTTACTCCAGACTATGACGCACTAGCAAAAAAGGGAGACCAACAACACTGTTCCCACTGAAAATGAAGGGGAGGCATTTTGAATATGATTTGTACACATAGCAGGGATTGAAACTAGCGACCATTCTCATTTTCAAACAATGCAGGATGCTCAAGGACTTTGATGCACCACCTGTTTGCGATTAATCTTAACCTGTAAAGTTCTTAAGGCTTACTTTAAGGAAGTGTTTCCCGTTTCCTCACCTCTGTTACCAGGTGTTTGCGAGTTAAAACTCTGCTCTGATTTTCAGATATCCCTCACCGTGTTGCCGTTTTGATTACTTTATTTGGGTGTATGCTTTCACAGATTCTTCAAGATGATATATTTGGTCAGAATGTTTGCCATTCGATGTGATCTCATAAAATAAACATCTTTCATTAATCTGGCCTGCAGGCACTGAAGTGATGGAGACTGTTATTCATAATAACAGTGTCGTATTTTATGAGAATCACCGATAGCAGTTTTTTAGTGAATTATTATTATTATTATTTTTAATGCTGTTAATAAATGCATTTGTTTTAAAAAAAAAAACTTGTTTGGAATATCCATACTTTACTACCTACCAAAATCTTTTACGCAATGACCTTTACAGGTCGCTTATATTACTTCACACAAACACTACGTCCATCTGCTCCTGGTTCGGCCCTCCGGTCCAAATTTAGAACCCAGTTCGGCTCGCAAGTCAAAAAGTTTGCCCACCCCTGCACTAGACCCTAGAAATGCTGGCGAGACTATGTCTCTCAGATGACTTGGGAATGCCTTTGCCCCCCACAAAAATGGGATGGAAGAATTGGCTGGGGAGAGGGAAGATTGGGCTTCACCGCTGAAGCCCCAGCGACGAGAGAGAGAGAGAGAGAGAGAGAGAGAGAGAGAGAGAGAGAGAGAGCGAGAGAGAGAGAGAGAGAGAGCGAGAGCGAGAGAGAGGGAGCGAGCGAGATCTCTCTATCCCCCTCTCTCTCTTTCGCTCTCCGTTCGCAAATCCATTCTGTATGCAGTACCGCTTATTCTCCTCAATCGAGGGTGTGCTGGAGCCAACCTCAGATTACTTAGGTCAAGCCAATCACAAAGAACCTAGCAAATCACTATTTTCTTTTATTACAATCATTGATCACATTCCCTGCAATTCACTGGGCCATCAACAGTTTGAACGTTAATTCATTACCTGACCCTGCGCCTTCTCAGAACGGACATAGAAGAAGCAGGCTTCTGTGGTCGTGGCATAACAGGAGCGTCAGCCAGTTTAGGATTAATAGGAGGTAGTGGTTGAAGTGGCTGATAGTTCGAGGGCTGAAGAAAGAGAAAAAAAAAAGTGATTTATTTGAACTTCATAATTAGTTTCAATTATATATTAGTAGAAATGCAGAAATCACGAATGTAATGTTATTGCACACCTAACAGTGACAGAAAACAAGGTTAGGGTTTAGATAATTAGAACCTGAGCAGCTACCGCTGCTATCGTAATTGAATGAATTATTCCTATGAGGGTCCTAGCAGCTAATGTAATGCCCTTTCTTTCTCAACGGCACCCAGATATAGTAATCCATGCATTCATTACATCTCAACTAAATAACTGTAATGCATTTATTTTGGAGTCTGCGAATCTTGTTGGTCCAAAATGCTGCTACTTGCTCCTAAGTGGAGCTCGTAAAAGGGAGCACATAATGCGAATTCTGGCCTCCCTTCACTGACTTTGATGGTCTAAATGTGTGAAAACATGTAACTTTGCAGACACATCAGCAAATATTTGGGCAATAATCCAATATTAATATGTATCACAATTGACACGCAGCTATCAATAGAAAATGCCTCCCAAAAAAAACCTGACCTGTTAGTAATGGTTAGGGATTGGCGATCTATACAAATACCATTGCACAATTTTTTCCATATGTGTCAAGTATTGTGGAAAATTATTTTTTCCTTGTAAAATAATGTTCTTGTGTATTTGGAATCTTCAGGAGTGGAGAAAAGTGTAATATATCCCTCCAGGTGCTGCAGAGATAGTCCCATGCAAACGTTTGGGCACCCCTGACCATTTTCATGATTTTCCTTTATAAATCATTGCTTGTTTGAAGCAGCAATTTCAGTTAAATATATCATATAGCAGACAAACACAGTGATATATGAGAAGTGAAATGAAGTTTATAGGATTTACAGAAGGTGTGCAATCATTACTTGAACTAAAGTAGGCAGGTGCATACATTTGGGCACCCCAACAGAAAAATCCTCCTTTTGCAGAAATAATAGCCTCTAAACGCTTCCTATAGCTTCCAACGAGTCTGGATTCTGGTTGAAGATATTTTGACCATTCTTTTTTACAAAACATTGCCAGTTATGGGTATTTAAGGTGGCCAGTTACAAGTTGCTTTCCTCTTTGCATCTTTTCTGAAGAGTGGAAACATGGGAGCCTCAAAACAACTGACAAATGACATGAAAACAAAGATTGTTCAACATCAGTATAGGGGAAGGATACAAAAAGCTAGCTCAGAGATTTCAGCTGTCAGTTTGCATTGTGAGGAACACAGTGAGGAAATGGAAGACCACAGGCACAGTTCTAATTAAGGCCCGGAGTGGCAGGCCAAGAAAAATCTCAGATGAGCAGAGGCAAATGATGGTGAGAACAGTCAAAGTCAACCCACAGAGCAGCTTCAAAGACCTTGCGACATGATCTTGCCGCAGATGGTGACACCTTGCAACGTTCAACTATTCAGTGCACTTTGCAAAAGGAGATGCTGTATGGGAGAGTAATGCGGCAGAAGCCTTTTCTGCGCACGGGCCACAAACAGAGTTGCTTTAAGTATGCTGAAGCATATTTGGACAAGCTAGTTTTCTTTTGGAATAAGGTGTTGTGGACTAATGAAACTAAAATTGAGTTATTTGGACATAACAAGGGGCGGTATGCATGGCAGAAGAATAACACAGCATTCCAATGGGGCTGCGGGGCCAGTGCAGGTACTGTCAATCTTGTTCAACTTGATTCCAGTAGATTCGCGTAGATTCCAGTCAGTATCAGCAGATTCTCTGAAACAATGTTCAAGAATCAATGACAAAGTTGAAGTTCAACAAGACAACGGCCCCAAACACTGCTCAAATTCTATTAAGGCATTCATGCTAAGGAACAAGTACAACATTCTGGAATGGTCATCTCAGTCCCCAGACCTGAAAATTATCGAAAATCTGTGGTGTGATTGAAATCTGCTGGGAAATCTGACTGAACTGGAGATGTTTTGTCAAGAAAATGGTCAAAAATGCCTTCAACCTGAATCCAGACTCTCATTGGAAGATATAGGAAGTGTTCAGAGGCTGTTATTTCTGCAAAAGAGGATCTACTAATGTCATTTTTCTGTAGGGGTGCCCAAATTTATGCACCTGCCTACTTTTGTTTAAATAATGATTGCACACTTTCTGCAAATTGCCACCTATGGTGATTTTTAAGAGAAGGACTTTGCCTAAAGAGAAGTTTCCAGCAGGAGTCATCATTAGGGCAAATGAAAAGGGCTGGATGGATGAGGAAATGATGACAAAGTGGCTGAGGAAGGTGTATGTAAGGAGACCAGGTGTTTTTTTCAACGCATCGCCATTGCTGTTGATCTGTGACTCTATGCGTTCCCATCTTACAGCCGATGTGAAAAAACTAGTGAATCAAATGAACTCTGAGCTTGCTGTCATTCCGTGAGGCACGACAAAGGAATTCCAACCGCTGGACATCGGTGTGAACCGGCAGTTCAAAGTAAAGCTGCGAGCGCCGTGGGAGCGATGGAGAACCGAAGGAGACCAGTTTCACTAAGAATGGAAGACAGCGCCGGGCGAGTTACGCCACAATTTGCGAATGGATTGTAGATGCTTGGGCTAACATGTCTGCTGGCACTGTTGTTCGAGCTTTCGCAAAAGCAGGCATCATATCCGAAGAGTCGCACGGCACAGAAACAGACTCTCACAGTGAAGCAAGTGAACCTGGCATGTGTGTTGGAGATTTAGCGCAGCTGTTCAATTCAGAAACCAGGGATGAGGATGGCAAATGTGAAAAAAACACTGAAAAGGAGTCGATGATATACCGTAATTTTCGGACTATAAGTCGCACCGGAGTATAAGTCGCACCAGCCATAAAATGCCCAAAAAAGTGTTTAAAAAAAACCTATATATGTATGTAAGTCGCTCCTGAGTATAAGTCGCCCCCCCACCTAAACTATGAAAAAAAACGCGACTTATAGTCCGAAAATTACGGTATATATATATACTGTATATATATAGTGCTCAAAAAAATTAGAGGAACAGTTTTTTTATCAGGGTATGGCATGAATTCAATTACACTTTTTTGATAAGGTTTTGGTCAGGTACGTGGCAGAGGGGTTTGTTAATCAATTTCAGCTCCTTGGTGTTGATGGAATTAACAACGGGTGCACTAGAGGGGCAACAATGAGATGGTCCCCGAAAAAGGACTGGTTTTGCAGGTGGAGGCCATTTCAAGTTCCTCCCTCTTGATCTTTTTTAACTGTTTTTCGACAAGTGTTGGCTTTAGCAAGAGTCATTATCACGACTGGGAGTTGGGCAGATTGTCCCCCACATTCATGCGTGCTGTTGCAAGAAGATTTGATGCGTCTCCCAGTACAATCTCCAGAGCATGGAGGAGATTCTAGGAAACAGGCAGTTACTCTAGGAGAGCTGGACAGGGCCGTAGACGGTCCTCATCCCATCAGCAGGACCAATATCTCCTGCTTTGTGCAAGGAGGAACAGGTTGAGCACTGCCCGAGCCCTACAGAATGACCTTCAGCAGGCTACTGGTGTGAATGTTGTTAGGGTTTACAGATTATCTTGATCGTATGATTATGTTGGAATGTAACTTGTAATAAATAACCTAGCTTGTCCTGTCTTAACAAAAGTAGTAGAACAAAGTGTAAGATCAGTGAAGTTTGCTGACGACAAGACTCTGGTGGGTCTCATCACCAAGGGAGACGAGACTCAATACAGGCTGGAGGTTGACCTTCTGACCACGTGGTGCAGGGACAACAACCTCCTGCTGAACGTCGACAAGACCAAGGAGATTGTTGTGGACTTCCGGAAGGGTCACACCCAACACCTGCCGCTGACCATCGACGGTGCTGTGGTGGAGAGAGTGAGCAGCGCCAAGTTCCTGGGGGTGCACATCAGTGAGGATCTCTCCTGGTCCACCAACACCGCATCACTGGCGAAGAAAGCCCAGCGCCGCCTGTACTTCCTGCGGAAACTCAGGCGAGCAAGCGCTCCTTCGGCCGTCATGACTACATTTTACCGCGGCACCATTGAGAGCGTCCTCTCCAGCTGTATTGCTGTTTGGGGTGGCGGCTGCACTGACTACAACTTGAAGGCCCTGCAGCGCATAGTGAACACGGCTGGTAAGATTATTGGTGCTTCGCTCCCCTCCTTGAAGGACATTTACACCTCCCATCTCACCCGCAAGGCGACCACGATTGTGAGTGATGTGAGTCACCCCGCTCACTCTTTGTTCGAGCTTCTGCCCTCTGGGAAGAGGTACAGGAGCCTGCGCTCCCGCACCACCAGACTCTCCAACAGCTTCATACTCCAGGCTGTTAGGATCCTGAACTCGCCCCCCCTTTCTGTGTAGCGTCCTGTACTTTGCGCTATGCTTCCTGTCTGCTGTACGCACACTGGTTCAGTTTTGCTCCTTATTTATTGGGTTATTTGTTTATTATTTGTTCATCACTCATTTTATTTATTTATTATTTATTGTTTGTGCCTTCTTGTTTTTATTTTGTGTCATCTACCTGTATGTTTATTGTGTACTGTGTCTCGTCACCGTGGGATGGGGGAAACGGAATTTCGGTTTCTTTGTGTGTCTTGGCATATGAAGGGATTGACAATAAAGCTGACTTTGACTTTTTGAACTGATTGACCAGCTGCAGAGGAAGCAATCAAAGTTGTTTTGCTTACACAACGTCGTAAAAGACCCCCTGCTATGCTTTGATCAGCAGGCCAGGGGCTTCAACCCCATCCTGTCCACTCTCACCCCCACCCTGTTTCTCTCAATAAAAATGCTCCTGCAAGAGGCCTGAGTCAGACCTCATTCGATCATCGCTGTACGCGCAGCGACGAATGACTCTCCACCTGCAGGTGTTTAAAAGGTCATACTGTCTCGCATGTGATTCTTGCAAAAATAAGTTAGAGTGAGCACCACTCTAACATTTTGGTGCCGTGACCCGGATCTCTCATACCCGCCATCTGGCCGACGGAGGACGACACGCTGTACACCGTCGACGGGCCAGCGTCCACTTAGCCGGACCTGGTAAAGAAAGACCTGGGAAGGAAATTCTTCGCTGGGCCAGCATCTTAGGTCTGCCTTCGTCTGACAGAGGTGGATTGATGGGATCCGGCAGTGCAACAAACCAGGTAAGTTAAAGCCCTAAATGTTTGTGATTGTGTTGTTGTGAAACGCGTACAAGTAAAAGTAAAAGTGCACAGGGAAAAAAAAATAGGCCAACAGAAGATCTTATGTCTCGTGGAAGGACGGGGTGTTGTAGAGTCCCTCTCCGGATGAAGTGGCTCTTCTGGAGCCGTGGTTCTCAAACAGTTTTATATGTTTTTGTAAAATCTCACGTACCCCCTAGAGTACCTCCGTGTACCCTCATTCAACAACCACTGTTCTAAAGAGTACTACTTTGCGTTGGCAGGGCTGGGTAACAGGACTGTTGTCTTTAGTTCCCAGGGAAGGAGCGGGTGTTGTAGAGTCCCCCATCCGGAGGAAGTGTAACAACTATATTGTTTTGGACAGTGCTTACAGAAAAATAAGTCCATCAAATACAAAAACTTTATATAATCCTGTGTCACGTTCCCTCTCTCTCTTTAGTTTAACGGACTTACTCCCGTATCACCTTCGTCATCATCTCTCCAAAACCTTTGAAAAAATTGTATGAACCTAAAAAAAAAAGAAAAAAAAATTAAGATGGGAAATAAGAATGGTAAATCTCTAGCTCTTGAAGGAGATGAGAAGTTCATGGCGATTAGATTTCTTAATTGTATGCAATACATGCCGAAGTGGAAGAAAAAGTATAGAGTACAAGGAAAGTTGAAAGTTGAAATGTGGAACGTTGTGGTAGACGTTTTGGAGGAGAGTGTGGCTAGGAAGACAAAGGGACTGAGAAAGTAAAGAAAAGAGAGAGAATTGAATGTGCTAGAATGTGGTTGAAAGCTTCACAAGAGAGAAGAGAACAAATCCAAAAGACAAAAGATAGCAAGATGAAAAGCGATGAGGCTGCGACTACGTTTGTCCGGCCGGAAGACAATGAGGCCACAGTGCGCAGGCGCACTGTCCCGGCCGCAGCTCAAGCCACAGCTGAAGGTGCAGCTCAAGCAGAGGAGCAAGACGGGCCTTCCGCTTGTATGCAAAACTTGTATCCAAGTTTAACAGACCTGCACCCTCCCCCATACAACAGCAAAAAAGGACAAGGTCACATTATTAGAAGTCCTATACAAACAAGAGGTTTGACCACTGCTGCTAGATTTTCCCAAAATTTAGACAATGTTGATGTGTGCCCAATGATACAGGTGCCAAACCCTATTGTAGGGGAAGGCCACCCTCTACATACGTATGTTTTTCGGCCATGGACTTTGGAAGAGGCAAGAAAAGCAGTTGAAAGGGTTACCCCTGTTGCTGAAGACCCAGATAAATGGGCAGAAGACATACATTCCTATAGACTGAATGGGCATGAGACAGGAGAAGCTGCAATATCTTCCTTGGGAAAAGACTGGGCAAAAGTTTGAGCAGTGGTCCCCAACCTTTTTTGCGCCACGGACCGGTTACATGTCAGAAATATTTTCGCGGACCGACATTTATATAAATAATACATTTATATAAATAAATAAATAATACATTTATAATAAATATATAAATACGATTAAATAAGATGATACGACTGACATAAAAACAAGTACAAATGACAAAAATAAAACTCACCATTACGTTGAATTAGTGGGAGCACTGAGTTTGTTTCTCAGAAACGAGCCGGTCCCATCCCATCTAGACGTAATCGGAGACAATGCCACCCGAAGTGATTAAGGTTTGGCTTTTATTGCAGGATCAAAGTCAAAGTCAAAATCTGCTTTATTGTCAACATCTTCACATGCCGAGACACACAAAGAGATCGAAATTACGTTTTCCCTATCCCACGGTGACAAGACATATTACACAATAGACATACAAGTAAACGACGCAATATAAAAAACAAGAAGGCACAAACAATAAATAATAAGAGTAACAATAAATAAATAGATAACACAACGAATAAAAGCCAGTGTGCATACAGACAGTAAAAGTACAGGACGCTACGCAGAACGGGGAAGCGAGTTCAGGATCCTGACAGCCTGGAGTATGAAGCTGTTTGAGAGTCTGGTGGTGCGGGAGCGCAGGCTTCTGTACCTCTTCCCAGAGGGCAGAAGCTCGAACAAAGAGTGAGCGGGGTGACTCACATCACTCACAATCGTGGTCGCCTTGCGGGTGAGATGGGAGGTGTAAATGTCCTTCAAGGAGGGGAGCGAAGCACCAATAATCTTACCAGCCGTGTTCACTATGCGCTGCAGGGCCTTCAAGTTGTAGTCAGTGCAGCCGCCACCCCAAACAGCAATACAGCTGGAGAGGACGCTCTCAATGGTACCGCGGTAAAATGTAGTCATGACGGCCGGAGGGGCGCTCGCTCGCCTGAGTTTCCGCAGGAAGTACAGGCGGCGCTGGGCTTTCTTTGTCAGTGATGCGGTGTTGGTGGACCAGGAGAGATCCTCACTGATGTGCACCCCCAGGAACTTGGCGCTGCTCACTCTCTCCACCACAGCACCGTCGATGGTCAGCGGCAGGTGTTGGGTGTGACCCTTCCGGAAGTCCACAACAATCTCCTTGGTCTTGTCGACGTTCAGCAGGAGGTTGTTGTCCCTGCACCACGTGGTCAGAAGGTCAACCTCCAGCCTGTATTGAGTCTCGTCTCCCTTGGTGATGAGACCCACCAGAGTCGCGTCGTCAGCAAACTTCACTATACGGTTGTCGCTGTAGGTTGCAGTGCAGTCATGCGTCAGGAGGGTGAAGAGCAGCGGACTGAGCACACAGCCTTGGGGGGCCCCCGTGCTCAGCGTGATGCTGGCGGAGATTTTGTCGCCAACACGTACTACCTGTGGCCTCTGACAGAGGAAGTCCAGTAGCCAGTTGCAGAGGTAGGTACTGAGGCCCAGCGTGTCAAGTTTGCTGATGAGGCGTTGTGGCACAATGGTGTTGAAGGCAGAACTGAAGTCCACAAACAGCAATCTCACATACGAGTCCCTTCTCTCCAGGTGGGTGAGGGCAGAGTGGAGGGCAGAGCAGATGGCATCCTCAGAGGACCGTTTGGCTCGGTACGCAAACTGGAAGGGGTCAATGGTGGGGGGGATGCTTGGTCTCCATGTGTTGAAGCAGTTTTGAATGCTTCACTGCCTGGTTAGTTAGCCTGTCGCCACATATTAGCTTTGCGGGCTCGACTGGGGAAACGTGTCACGTGACCGGGACGAGTGTCTTGACCTGAATTAATTGATCGTCGATAATTTTTTTTTTTTTGTCTGTGCGGCTTGGCGGCCCGGTACCAAGTGACCCACGGACCGGTACCGGTCCGCGGCCCGGTGGTTGGGGACCACTGGGTTAGAGGAAATTATACAGGTAGAAATAATCAAGGGCCTTTTCCCTATCCCGTTGAGGGAAATCAATTTGGAGGGGAGTATACAGCACAATGGAATGATCTTGTGCAGAGTGCGAACTATATTTCAAAGACGAGCGAATTATGGTCATTTGGCAGGAATAAAACCGAAGCCTGGGGAAGATACTGATGATTTTCGCTTGAGATTTGAGAAAGAATTCAGGGTGCATAGTGGCATCCCATTCAATGATGCAGCTGAGAGTGCTTATCAGCAACATCTGAAAAATGCGCTCCTCACTGGTTTCCCCCCTGAAATAGGCAACTGGGTGAGGAAACATTTGGTGGAAGTGGATATTGCAAGTGTGACAACAATTACGCAATGGGCCAGACGTGCTGAAAAAGTGATCAAAAGAGGCAAAAATTCTGATGTATTTCATCTAGACAATGATGATGATAATGACCTAGATGAAGATACAACAGTCTTCTTCCAAGGGTCCCAGCGGGGCAGAGGAAGAGGTAGAGGCCAACAAGGTCGCAGGCCGCCATATAATTCAAAATCCCCATCAGATTCGGAGACCTGTTGGAACTGTGGGAAACGAGGACACTTTGCAAGATGCTCCTGCAAGAGGCCTGAGTCAGACCTCATTCGATCATCGCTGTACGCACAGCGACGAATGACTCCACCTGCAGGTGTTTAAAAGGGCATACTGTCTCCCGAGTGGTTCTTGCAAAAATAAGTTAGAGTGAGAACCACTCTAACAAATCTCTCTGCCCAAACAGTCAGAAACAGACTTCACGAGGGTGGCCTCAGGGCACGACGTCCTGTCGTGTGCCCTGTGCTCACTGCTCAGCACCGTGGAGCTCGATTGGCATTTGCCATAGAACACCAGAATTAGCAGAATTAGCCACTGGCGCCCTGTGCTTTTCATAGATGAGAGCAGGTTTACCTTGAGCACCTGTGATAGACGTGAAAGCGTCTGGAGAAGCCAAGGAGAGCTCTATGCTGCAACATCATTCAGCATGACCGGTTTGGTGGTGGGTCAGTGATGGTCTGGGGAGGCATTTCCATGGAGGGACGAACAGACCTCTACAGGCTAGAGAACGGCAGCCTGACTGCCATTAGGTATTGAGATGAAATCCTTACACCCATCGTCAGACCCTACGCTGGTGCAGTAGGTCGGGGGATCCTCTTGATCCACAACAATGCCCGGCCTCATGTGGCAAGAGTATGCAGACAGTATCTGGAGGATGAAGGAACTGACACAATTGAATGGCCCTCACGATCACCTGATCTAAACCCGATAGAACAGCTCTGGGACATAATGTTTCTGTCCATCAGACGCCGCCAGGTTGCTCCTCAGACTTTACAGGAGCTCACTGATGCCCTTAGACAGATCTGGGAGGACATCCCACAAGACACCCTCCGTCGTCTCATTAGGAGCATGCCGCGACGTTGTCAAGCATGCATACAAGAACGTGGGGGCCACACAAGATATTGAAAATATACTGAGCCCTCTGTAGGCTGAAAACCTTTATTTCCATCAAAATATGTGGCACCCTTTTGTTTCTGAGATATTAAACTGTCCATATCAGTATAGATATCCCCAAAAAATATTTCACCATTGAAATCTGATGTGTTTTCAAAGTGTTCTTTTAATTTTTTTGAGCAGTATATATATACATTCATATATCATTGAAGATTTATTATTTACTTATATCATGACAATAGCATAACATTAGCTTACCTGTAACATCATGTTACTTTTTAAACCCACATGCTTGTAAAAGTAAAAGTGTTTTTTTGTTTCAACGTGCTCCTTAATGTTCCTAGTGTCGCGACCTCCATAGCTGATCATATCTTGACAGAGAATACACAAAATCTTCCCCGGGACATCTACTTTACGGATTTGTTCCGTCAGGCATGTGGTTACGGACTGTGTTCTGAGTTGTACGCCATGCCCATCTGAAGCCGTTCTTGATCCCGTTCGGCATGTCAATTTCTGGTCTTTTTTCTCCAAAACTTTTGCCATGCTGGCGAAAACTTTTGCTGAGTAGGCCCTAGATTTATCTAACTAAATAACTCGTCTACAAGTGATGAAAACCCAATCACAAATTCACATTGGGGCGATGTAAAAACAGTTCTCCGCGTAAGTTAAGTTAACAAGTGGAAATGATGTGACGAAAGTAGCGCCAAAATGCTGCCGAAAATAAGGCGGATGTTGTCGCATCACTGCTGCCAGTGAGTTGGGTTTACAGAGGCAAGCCAATTTCCGTACTAATTTTGCCGCGAGATGTACCAAAAGATGCCGTCGCGGCGGGCGAGCGAATGCTCGCGAGTCGCCGAGGCTAACATTGCCCGTCTAGCTGGCCGGCCGCTTCCCCCCAATATACAAAAAAAAAACTCTCAACGGATTTACACGATTCACAACAATGATACTTTAGACGAAAAAAAAAACACAGAAATCCGCGAAAGATTCTCATCCCTGAGAAACAGAGGAAGAAGACTTCGATGGGTTTGATTGATGACGATTACCGATAATAAAAACGTTAATACCAAACTCAGTTTATCTCCTGCTCTATGTTTAAATACGCACAATTTTGTGCTTGTTTTATCCGTGTGTTTTACCATGCCCACGCCTATTGACGATTAAAAAAGTGTTGTACTTAGTAATCAATACTTTTATAAAACACAACCAAACTCAGTTTTGCTCCCATTCTATTTTTAAATACGCACACTTGTATGCTTGTGTGTGTGTGTTGTTGTTGTATGGCTGATGTAGTAAATAGCGCCATGAGAACATTAAAGGGGGAAGTGTGGGCGTAGATTTGCAGTGTGCCCTGTGTGTGTGTTGTTGTAAGGCGGACGTAGTAGAGAGCGCCATGAGAACGTTAAAGGGGGTTAGTGTGGGCGTGGATTGTATATATAAAACCCGCGCCCTATGATGCGGTGCGCCCTATGTGTGTGTTAAATACAGTAATGGCACACTTAACTGAGACTGCGCCTTTTAGTACGGTGCGCCTTTTGGTCGTGAAAATACAGTACTTTAGTTTACTGTGTTGCATTTTTATCGAATGCATTCATGAGTATCCTTGCATGAATGGGTTTGCATTTGGAGAAAAATAAAAAAATAAAAATTTTGGAGGCAAGACTTGTATATATCCGTTGTTTGATGACATATGTGAACTCTAGTAAAAAAAAGTTAATGAAAAGATTCCCGATTGAGTTACAATTCCATTTCCGCTAATAGCTGACAAGCATACAAACGTTGAAAAGAATAAATCACTTCAGGGAGTTATCAGTTCTGTCAAGTTTCCTAAAAAGATTTGATAAACATTCTCAAACAACACTGTTAGCATTAGCTCAATATGTGTGGCAGATACTTACCCTTTTTGGCCACTTGACAATAGGTTTTCCAGTGAAGGATTTTTTTGAATCATCATTAGCATGCTCCTTTAGTAGTGTCTGCAAGACAATAAATTCTTTAAGTACAACTAAGAGGAAAGGATTTTGAGAAGATGCTACAGCAGGGGTGTCCAAACTTTTTGCAAGGAGGGCCAGATTTAGTAACGTGATGAGGTCCGGGTGTCAATAGTTTTAATGCTAATGGGACGTCAAACGCTGTGTGTTTGCTTCTCTTCCGGGGGGGGGGGGTCGGGGGGGGGCTAATGGTACGTCAAACGCTGCGTGTTCGCTTCTCTTCCGGGGGGGGGGGGGGGGGGGGGGCTAATGGGACGTCAAACGCTGCATGTTCGCTTCTCTTCCGGGGGGGTGGGGTGGGGGTGGGGGTGGGGGTGGTGGTTGCAGCCATTTCTGGGGACTCGCGGTAAAAGTTTTTCTTCGCTTGATTTCATTTGTGTGGCGGGCACCATCTAGTGTTGAAACTGAGAGGTGCTCAAGCTTCTTGTGCGGGCCATATTCAATTATGTTTTAAGTATTTGCTGCGGGCCAATAAAAACTGGACCGCGGGCCGTAGTTTGGACACCGCTGTGCTACAGTAATGTCATTTATAGCCTCCAAACTTCAAGCAAACAAACTGGGGGACGCATGTTGCTTGAAAGTCGTGGAGTCACTTCATTAAGGTGGGATCAATTAAATGGGACGTCGCAGTTTTAAAACTACAACCAACATTTTAAAGTAGACTCATTTAAAACGCTCAATCCTTGAGTCCCTGACCAAAGCACATCCTCATTGATGTGCACGAGCGTGACCTGCAAACACCGTCCTTCATAGTGATGTGCAAGCTGAGATAAATGGATATAAAAAACACTGTTCAGTTACAACACAATAGCAGCAATTGCAATGCTAAGATCAATACTCTGCCACTGTAAAATAGCCTACTTTACTTCTTGGAAGGGCATGTCGACACGCTCCTTGGTCTTGGCACAAGTTTAGAGTATTTAATAAGTGTTGCATTATTATTGTAGAATGAGTAAACATTAGCTTATTCTTTATAAGTTAACAGCTGTCAAGTGGCTTGGTGGAACAAGATGGTGCGTAATTGGTATTGGATTTGGCCCAGGCAAATTGGCTATCCTAAAACTTGTAGTAATTCCAAATTTCACCAGGAGATGGTAGCAAAGCTCGACATGAGAGACCAGTTGGGGGCCTAGTAAGGGTTACTTAGAAGTTAGTTCCTCAAAATTAACTTTTGTTAAACTGGTAGAGGGGGTGAATGGTTGATCTAGTCAACCGCTATTACAGTTCCAAATGTCACCAGAAGATGGTGCCAAAGTTAGATTCACCTAGCACAGTAAATCAATAGTTAAAAAGTTAGTGACTAGAGAAACACGACCTGTTTTGAATTACACATAGCAACACACAATTTTGGTTTACTACTTTTGGTACTTTGCGTCGTCATAATATAATTTGTAACTACTTAAGCAATACAATAACATATGTTAACGTAAGGAGTACCCATGATCATAGTATGGTTACGTGTTAAGTTGATCATTACGAGATAAGATGTATGTGTTATTATTGATGTTGCAATGTTTAATCAATTTCCAACATGTATTAAACATTGTAGTTCCATTTACACATTAATGTATTGAGGGTTGAGTGACGACAAAGAGACAGCAAGGGATGACTCATTGATGGAAGGCTTGGGTCCCACGCATGAGTCTGACCCCGAGGTCACCTCATCCGGTTGAGGCCCAGACAGGATGTAACGTTAATTGTGATACTACTTGGTGGAAGTCTCGGATTCCACGCATGAGTCTGACCCGGAGGTCATCTCATCCAGTTGAGGCCCAGGCAGGATTTAACGTTAATAGTGATGCTACTTGGTGGAGGACTGCAGATGACTCATGAGCCTGACACAGAGGTCACCTCGACGCCAAGGTCGGAGATGCAGCTGCGGCCTATTTTAAATAAAATAATAATAATAATAAATAAAATACAGGATACTGCATAGATATCAAAACTGTGATGACGCATGCACACCTGACCCAGAGGTCACCTCATCCGGTTGAGGCCGGACAGGATGCACCTGCAGTCTATTTTAGAAGCATATGAGTTATATGAGGACAACATATGACCTAATGGAAAAACTGGTAGGTGACTTAACGCACGTACGGCAAGGTATAAATGGTTTGTTCCGAATGAGAGCAGCGCTCTCCCCAGCAGGATGATGGCCCTGCTGCTGCTTCCCGGAGCAAAGAACGCCTTCAGAGGAAGATAGATTTTTGGGTTTTTGGTTCGGTGGTGGGTCAGTGATGGTCTGGGGAGGCATTTCCATGGAGGGACGAACAGACGTCTACAGGCTAGAGAACGGTAGGTATCGGGATGAAATCCTTGCACCCATGGTCAGACCCTACACTGGTGCAGTAGGTCCTGGGTTCCTCCTGATCCAAAACAATGCCCGGGCCTCATGTGGCAAGAGTATGCAGACAGTATCTGGTGGATGAAGGAATTGACACAATTGAATGACCCTCACGATGACCTGATCTAAACCCGATAGAACACCTCTGGGACATAATATTTCAGTCCATCAGACGCCGCCAGGTTGCTCCTCAGACTTTAAAGGAGCTTGCTGATGCCTTTAGACAGATCTGGGAGGACATCCCACAAGACACCATTCGTCGTCTCATTAGGAGCATGCCGTGACGTTGTCAAGCATGCATACAAGCTCGTGGGGGTCACACAAGATATTGAAAATAATATTGAGTTGCAGAAATTGAATTTAGGCAAAATGGACGAGCCTGCCACATCATTCATTTACTTTGATTTTTGGGGTGTCTATATAATGAGCCCTCTGTAGGCTGAAAACTTTTATTTCCATCAAAAGATGTGGCATCCTTTTGTTCCTGAGACATTACACTGTCCATATCAGTATAGATATCCAACTCACCATTGAAATCTGATGTTTTCAAAGTGGTCCTTTAATTTATTTGAGCAGTGTAGTTATCTTAAGCTCAGCTATGTGCAGGTGTGCGCTAGTGTAAATTAACAAATCACCGTGGTCTTAACAAAGACAGCTAAACATATCCGAAATTTAACAAAAGCCCCAAATCAAAGGAGAAGAGTAGCCAGGAGAAGGGGCGCGGTCATTCTGATGCCGTGTCTCAACAGTTGCTCTACACATGCGTCGATTGACTTTAGAGGGGTTGGTGTCCTGAAAAAATGAAATTAATTCCTTTAGAATTAATTTATTAGAGGCGGTCAACACTCGGACGAATAATTTCCGAATTCCGGTTCATTCAACTCTCATCTCCCAATGACAAAGGAGAGTTTTAACCCTTTAAACCAGGGCTCTGGACTCGGTTCGGACTCGGGGACTCGGTCATTTTTGCCAGACTCGGACTCGGTGCTGATTTTGACCGAGTCCACCGAGTCCGACAATAAAAAAAACAGGCAAGACGCAGCCAGAGAGTGTCAGGTTACAGTCAGCGCGGTAGGAGTTGGAAGAAGCAGTAAAAACTCCACCAAACTCGTCGTAATGACCCGTGATATATGTTATATCCTTACTATTTTCCAGGTTCTTAGATAGCAAGAATAGGTCGGACAACAACGTGAATGATAACTGCTTCATTCCTTACTCACAGTGCGTTTACAGGGCGTACCACAACAACACAGAATGCCCATCCCACTTTCGGGGTTTTTCTACTACGGAATTTGAGTTAGCCCAAAATACACAACATCTCTTCCCCTCTTACAATGAACGTGCTATATGCATGAACAACATAGTCTTATGCACCTATAACTTGCCATCTTCAAGATCTATCAATAACTACCATTAAACAATTATCATATATGGTCCAGACAATTATGACAATAATATTCCCATGAAACCTTAACTTTGGGTGAGGGTGGACTACCTCGAATTATACCGAATTATAGCGAAAAACCGATGTCGTACGGCGTCAGCACTATGATGTTTTCAATAAAAACATGAAGAACTCACGTTTGCGTCAGTCAATTTTAATTTTTATAAAGGATTATTTTCATTTGATGTCTTTAAATTCATCCGCATTCTGCCATTGAAGCGGGGTGCATTCAAAGACCAGTCGTACAGACGGAAACGTTTTGTGATCAAATTTTTCATAACGAGAATGATTTGAGTGAATTGATTTGAATGAACAATTGAGAAGAAATTTCAGTTCTGAAGGCTCCTTTTGTCACAAGCAAAGTGACAGATGGTGGGGAGGGGGGATAAAAATTGTAAAATCAATTCACTCAAATCAGGGCTCGAAGCTTATTTTTTGCCCAAGTTGCCCTCGGGCAAGTTGGAGAAAATTTTACTTGCCCGAAACAAAATTTTACTTGCCCGATTTCTTTTGGAGTGGATTTTTACTTGCCCGACACATTTTTGCAATAAAAAAGACAACACTATAAGTTTTGCCAACCGGAAACAAGCTCTGCTGGTGCGCAGGCGCAGAAGAGCCAGGGACGGGTGATTTAATTACGAAGCGCTTTGCCGTTATCAATGTATTGCAGACTTGCACGAGAAACTAACCGCTCCCTAGAAAACAAAATGTCGGACCAGAAGCGGCAGAAGTTGCGAGAAATTATGCACAAAATCGTCTTTTTACAGCTTGAAAACATGGTATTAAGGCAGGGCAAGTTCGGGCAAGTGAGGAAAAATTCTACTTGCCCGTCTGCCATCGCTACTTGCCCCGGGCAATCGGGCAATCGTTAGTTTCGAGCCCTGCAAATCATTCTTGTTATGAAAGATTTGATCACAAAACGTGTGTGGCTTTTTCTTAAATGAACACGTTTGACATTGCTATCGTGTCAGCTTTTAATTATATTGCGCTGTCATGTTAAAGCAAATTAATAAATGCAACAACATTAATTTGCTTTGAAAATACCTGAGTAATAAAATAAAATGGATGGATGGATGAATGATGATCACAATTAAGTATAAAGTCTCCTTTGTAATATATACTCCTTGTAGCGTGTACCCAAAAAGAGGAGTTTCTTTGCATCGAGGTTTATGCAAAGAGCTCACATAATTATATTGTTGCGTTTTGGTGAAGTGAATGAGTGTTCCGTCTGTACGACTGGTCTTTGAATGCACCCCGCTTCAATGGCAGAACGCGGATGAATTTAAAGACATCAAATGAGAATAATCCTTTATAAAAATTAAAATTAACTGACGCAAACGTGAGTCCTTCATGTTTTTATTGAAAACAACATAGTGCTGACGCCGTACGACATGGGTTTTTCGCTTTCCAAATAAGTGGTCGTCACTAATTATTTGTGTTTAGATAAATGTCTGAGCTATAATGGTGTAATTAAGGATTAAAACTTGAAAGTATCTGTTTATTGTATTCGTTTATATGTTTAATAAAGACAAAGCCATCACAAAACTGTTGTAATTATTTAGATTTTTATTTAAATTAGCCTTGAATAAAGACTAAGCAGTCACATGAATTAACATTAAAAATGGACAGCCGGACTCGGACTCATGGTCAAGAGGCCGGACTCGGACTCGGTGCAAAAATCCGACCGAGTCCACAGCCCTGCTTTAAACGTTGAGCCAGTCGCTTACGTTTGATAAGTGCAGGATTTGACAGAGTTAACGACACCTATGCAGTAAAAATTTAAGATGCAACAGTTTTGACTCATCAAATTATTACAGATCTTATTTATCTCATTGGAACGTGTTATGGTTTGAAGTGTGGAGTTTAGGTCGGTAAAGGTTAAAGGAATGTTTGATAAAGTAGGTAACATTGAAGAAAAAAATGAATCAAATTCTGTAAGCCGGGTGGGACACACTTGTTGGATGGTAGTGACTCAAGTTTGCCGACCAATTTCTAAAGCCCTTCAAGCTTTAATGAGGTCAAATGAACTTTACTCTGTCAAACAGCTGCTCCAAAACAGCTTCATATTATTACGGATTCAATGTATCTCACTTGAGTGAGGCTTTTAGGTCAGTGAAGGTGAAAGGAATGTTTGACAAAGCAGCTAAAATTGGGGAAAAAACTATGAATTACAGACTGCAAATAAAGTAATAAACAAATAATCTGTTTTAATTTGCATACGCCATAATTTATTTCTCACGCTTTACCTTCATGTGTGCGATGAGTGCCAGGGAATTCTGTATGCCCGGTGGGACACACTTCTTGTTGGATGGCAGTGACTCGAGTTTGCCGACCAAGTTCCAAAGCCCTTCAAGCTCCAATGGGGTCAAATTAACTTTAACTGCTGCTGTGTCAAACAGCTGCTCCAAAACATCTTCATTTTCACTGAAACTCTTATCTTCTTCTGCCATATGTTCATATGCCAGATCTGTACCAAACGGTGCATTTAAATTGCAAAAGATGAAAAGGTTATTAGAAATTGCATAGCTACCATAAAGCAAATGTTCTGTCTGAGATCATACCAATGTCCAGAGACAATTTCTGGAACTCTGGTGTAAGGTAAGAGGTCTTGGTCAGACTGAAGATATAGCGCTCCAACACATACCAGCACATCTCATAAAAAAATGGGTGACGAAACTTCACTGGAACCTGTGAAGATAGCAAAAATATTCTAAAGAAATTCCAAATATACAGGACTGTCTCAGTAAGTTGGAATATTGTGATAGTTATTTTTTTTCCGTAATGCAATTAAAAAAACAAAAATGTCATACATTCTGGATTCATTAAAATGAAAAAGGTAAAGACCCACTGATTGTCACACACACATCTGGGTGTGGTGAAATTTGTCTCAGCATTTAACCCATCGCCGAAGGGAGCAGTGAGCAGCAGCGGAGCCGCGCCCGGGAATCATTTGGTGATCCAACACCCCAATTCCAACCCTTGATGCTGAGTGCCAAGCGGGGAGGCAATGGGTCCCATTTTTATAGTCTTTGGTATGACCCGGCCGGGGTTTGAACTCACAACCTTCCAGTCTTAGAGCGGACACTCACACATTACAAGTCAACTGAAATATTGCAAGCCTATTATTATTTTAATATTGTTGATGTTGGCTGACAGCTTAAGAAAACTCAAAAATCTTATCTCCTAGCATTTCCTCAGACCAAGTTAAAAAAAAAAGATTTATAACAAAACAAAATCAAACATTTGAAAATCTCCATTAATGCACTCAGTACTTGCTCGGGAATCATTTTGCACCGATTACTGCATCATTGCGGCGTGGCATGGAGGGAATCAGCTTGTGGCATTGCTGAGGTGTTATGGATGCCCAGGATGGTTCAATAGCGGCCTTTAGCTTATTTCTATTGTTGGGTCTGGTGTCTTTCAGCTTCTTCTTCACAATACCCCACACATTCTCTATGGGGTTCAGGTCAGGGGAATTGGCAGGCCAATCAAGGACCGTAATGCCATGATCAGTACACTATTTACTGGTGGTTTTGGCACTGTGGGCAGGTGCCAGATAATGCTGGAAAATGAAAATCATCATCTCCATAGAGTTCTTCAGCACACGGAAGCATGTAGTGCTCTAAAGTCTGCATTTACTCTGGACTTGATGAAACACAGTGGACCAACACCAGCAGCTGACATGGCTCCCCAAACCATCGCTGACTGTGGGAACTTCAGACTGAATTTCAAGCAACTTGGATTTTAAAAAAAAAGAAAAAAGTCAAAGTCTGCTTTATTGTCAATTTCTTCACATGCCAAGACACACAAAGAGATCGAAATTACGTTTCCACTATCCCACGGTGACAAGACATAGTACACAATATACAAACAAGTAAACAACACAAAAAATAAAAACAAGAAGGCACAAACAATGAATAAATAAGAGTCAAAGTCAAATTCTGCTTTATTGTCAATCTCTTCATGCCAAGACACACAAAGAAATCGAAATTACGTTTCCCCTATCCCAATCTATAGAAATGACGGAAACAGTAAAACGATAAGCTTAAGATGACACAAAAATAATAAACTGTATTTCACTTTCATATTATTGTGTGTCTATGATGCACTTGTTTTCATAGCATTAGCATCAGTGTGTCTGCTGATTTTAGAGCTATGCACTCTGTTTTCTCTTCTTGTGGGTGTATTTTGAGTAGTTGTATCAGATGAATTGCATCGAAGGTTCTGTATTATTCTTGGGGAACACAATGTGTTACCGTATTTTTCGGACTAGTCGCGTTTTTCTTCATAGTTTGGGTGGGTGGGCGACTTATACTGAGGAGCGACTTATATGTGAATTTTTTCGCAAATTTTCAAAATTCTCCCAAAAAAAAAAAAAAGTGAAACTGCGATGTAGCAAAGGATTACTGTAATTTGAATTTCAAGTAACGCCAGTAATTTCCACGTACTACCGGCATCATTAGCGGCTTTGTTTGTAAGTGACACAGAGGACGAAGAGTTTGAAGGATTTAATGATTTGGAGTGACACAGATAGTTTGAAAAACTATTACGGCTTTTATGCACGCCCGGTCCTACTCTATGGAGCTCTCTTCCACCTCCGTGGCTGGAAGTGCCACCTTCGGGGATGGAAGTCCACGCCGCCACACGCCTGGAAGTCGACGGCGGTGCTTGGAACCGTGTGGCGGTGAACTATTTACAGTTAAAAAAAGTTAAAGTCCCAATGATCGTCACACACACATCTGGGTGTGGTGAAATCTCTCCATTTAGAGTCAGAGTCAGCTTTATGGTCAATTCCTTCATGCCAAGACACACAAAGTAATCGAAATTACGTTTCCCCTATCCCACGGTGACGAGACACAGTACACGATAAACATACAAGTAAACAACGCAAAATAAAAACAAGAAGGCACAAACAATGAACAATAAGAGTGATGAATAAATAATAAATAAACTAATAACACAGTAAATAAGAGGAGCAAAACGGAGCAAGAGTGCACAGCAGACAGTCAGAACAAAGCGCAAAAGTACAGGACGCCACGCAGAACTGGGGAGAGAGTTCAGGACCCTAACAGCCTGGAGACCACAAACTCCGCCAGTGGCGAGCAGTGCTCGCATACCACCACAGAGTCCCGGCACCATCCGTCATGGATGTAGACGCACATCCCCCCTCCTCGCGACTTTGCCCTCGTCCAATGGCCTGGTCCGCCCGATAGCACGCTAGCCGCTCCAGATGCACAGCAGAGTCCGGAATGATGACGGACAACCAAGTCCCAGTGAACACGAGCACACAGCAGTTACGCACTGTCCGGTTCGCAGATCTCAGCAGGCGAATGTAAACCATGTTGATGTCCAGCGACCGAACATTCGCCAGAAGAATGGAAGGCACGGCCGGGCGAGCTGGGTTGGCCGCCAGCCTGGCCCGGACGCCCCCGCGCTCGCCCCTCTTCAGCCTCCTCGCACACCGCTTCCGACGCTTCCCAACCGAGGGAGGAATAGCAGCCGAGTCCGGCGACGTTCCAGGACGGAGCAGACCGAGCGCCTTTAATGTCCCCGCTTCAAAGTCCAGACCGCCACAAAACTCTCTTTCGGCGATGTCGAGCAGAACCAGCCCGCTGTACTTGTAGCACGACTCAGTACGACGAGACGAACACATAAAACTGTCGGACAAACCCACATTAAACGACAAAACAAAACACCGTTCTTGCCCGAGAGAGGCCGCTGCGTGTGCACGCGCCGCAATCTTACTTCCATCCATCTTAGTTCATGTGATGAATAAATAATAAATAAACAAATAACAATAAATAAGAGGAGCAAAAAATTGAGCAAGTGTGCATACAGCAGACAGTCAGAATATAGCGCAAAAGTACAGGACGCTAAGCAGAAGGGGGGAGAGAGTTCAGGATCCTAACAGCCTGGAGTATGAAGCTGTTGGTGAGTCTGGGGGTGCGGGAGCGCAGGCTCCTGTACCTCTTCCCAGAGGGCAGAAGATCAAACAAAGAGTGAGCGGGGTGACTCACATCACTCACAATCGTGGTCGCCTTGCGGGTGAGATGGGAGGTGTAAATGTCCTTCAGGGAGGGGAGTGAAGCACCAATAATCTTACCGGCCGTGTTCACTATGCGCTGCAGGGCCTTCATGTTGTATTCAGTGTTGCTCCTCTCCACCCTTTCTCTAGACTCCGGCGCCTTGACTTCCAAACGAAATACAGAACTTGCTTTCATCTTAAAAGAGGAATTTGGACCACTCTGCAATTGTCCAGTGCTTCTTTTGCATAGCCCAAGTCAGACGCTTCTTCCGTTGTCTTGAGTTCAGAAGTGGCTTGACCATGGGAATACGGCTATTGTAGCCCATTTCCCAGACACGTTTGTGAATACTGGCTTTAGATACCTGGACTCCAGCTTCAGTCCACTGTCTTTGAAGCTCCCCCAAATTCTGGAAGCGACTCTTCTTCACAATGCTGTTAAGGATCCGGTCATCTCTCTTCGTTGTGCAGCTTTTCCTGCCACATTTCCCCCTTCCAACAGACTTTTTGTGAATGTGCTTTGAAACTGCACTCTGCGAACAGCTTGCTCTTTGAGAAATTTCTTTTTGTGTCTTACCCTCCTGATGCAGAGTGTCAATGATGGTCCTCTGGACAGCAGTCAGATCAGCAGTCTTCCCTATGCTTGTGATTTAGTTTACTGAACCAAGCTGTGTTTTTCAAGGCACAGGAGTTAATTAGATGGTTCAAGTGATTCGTTGAATACCCTACTAGTATACTTTTCATGATATTCTAGTATTTTGAGATAGGATATTTGAGTTTTCTTATGCTGTATGCCATAATAAGCAATCAGTGATTTAGTTTACTGAACCAAGGTTTCAAGGCTCAGGAAACTCTTGCAGGTGTTTCGTGTGAGACGATTCAAGTGATGAGTTGAATACCCTACTAGTATACTTTTTCATGATATTCTAATATTTTGAAATAGGACATTTGCGTTTTCTTAAGTTGTATGCCATAATCAGCAATATTAAAATAATAAAAGGCTTGCAATATTTCAGTTGATTTGTAATGAATCTAGAATGTATGACATTTTTGTTTTTTTAATTGCATTACAGAAAATAAATAACTATCACAATATTCTAATTTTCTGAGACAGGCCTGTATACATTGTTCATGTCATCAGCATGTCACAGTTTGTTTGTATATAATCCTACCCGTGTGCGGTCTTCTATATTACAGATGTTAAGTTGCATTGGAATGTTAAAGCTGTGAAGGAAGTTTCCACCAAAGACAATAGAATCTATTGGGGTGTAGACTGCATGAATCCAACCTAATTATAAAAAGTGCATAATCAATATTTGAGAACATAGAATTTATGTACATCTGTAATCATGTTTACCTGATGGTATAATAAAGGTGCACCCTTGTCGAAGTTCAATCCTCTGGCAGTCAGATGCACGATCCCCAAGAAAAATATCACCTTGTTTTCCTGACAGCACCCAGTGTTCATATAGCTCTAAATTTTGAGTGGTGGGAGGGATCAACCAGAATACCTGACAACATGTACAGATACAATGCTTCAATGTTCATGTGATGAAATACTGAGCCTTTCCGTGAATTAATTGAGAGGCAAAAAGAGGTGTTTTTTTTTTATGAGAAGAATAGCTGAAATGTACTTTGTCAATATCTTCAGCACTAAACACCACTGTGACTGTCACAGTAGAGGTTGACAAATGGAATGTCTTAAGTGCAATGTCACACACCTTACTCCCTCTTAGAACATGGTACCACACAGATGTTCCTCCAAAGTCTATGTGAAAGTCTGTGTAGCATCCCTCCACGCTCATCAGACAGTACCTGTACAAGAATTTCACAATATATTAAACATGTAAACATTTGTGTCAAGGGTAGCTAATAAAAGAAGCCATTACTTTTGCACTTTGGGATACTGCATATCACAGATTGAGTTGGTTGAGTCCTTCTGTCTCTCTTTCAGATGACGTGGCCACATGTTGTCAACCCAGTCTATAAGATCAAGCTACCAAACAAATGTGTTAAAAGGAAAATTCTACTTCCCACACACAAATTACAGGATTCAAATAAATTAAATTAATAAATATGATAAATAACTTCATTAAAAAATTAAATTAAAGCATAAACTCAAAGTCAAAGTCAAAAGTCAAAGTCAGCTTTATTGTCAATCTCTTCACATGTCAAGACACACAAAGAAACCGAAATTACGTTTTCTCTATCCCACGGTGACGAGACACAATACACGATAGACATACAAGTAAACGACACAATATAAAAACAAGAAGGCACAAACAATAAATAATAATAATGATGAATAAATAATAAATAAACAGATAACACAATAAATAAGAGGAGCAAAACGGAGCCAGTGTGCATACAGCAGACAGTAAGCGCAGCGCAAAAGTACAGGACGCTACGCAGAAAGGGGAAGCGAGTTCAGGATCCTAACAGCCTGGAGTATGAAGCTGTTGTTGAGTCTGGTGGTGCGGGAGCGCAGGCTCCTATACCTCTTCCCAGAGGGCAGAAGCTCAAACAAAGAGTGAGCGGGGTGACTCACATCACTCACAATCGTGGTCGCCTTGCGGGTGAGATGGGAGATGTAAATGTCTTTCAAGGAGGGGAGTGAAGCACCAATAATCATACCAGCCGTGTTCACTATGTGCTGCAGGGCCTTCAAGTTGTAGTCAGTGCAGCTGCCACCCCAAACAGCAATACAGGAGGAGAGGACGCTCTCAATGGTGCCACGGTAAAATGTCGTCATGACGGCCGGAGGAGCGCTCGCTCGCCTGAGTTTCCGCAGGAAGTACAGGCGGCGCTGGGCCTTCTTCGCCAGTGACGCGGTGTTGGTGGACCAGGAGAGATCCTCACTGATGTGCACCCCCAGGAACCTGGCGCTGCTTACTCTCTCCACCACAGCACCGTCAATGGTCAGCGGCAGGTGTTGGATGTGACCCTTCCGGAAGTCAACAACAACCTCTTTGGTCTTGTCGACGTTCAGCAGGAGGTTGTTGTCCCTGCACCACGTGGTCAGAAGGTCAACCTCCATCCTGTACTGAGTCTCATCTCCCTTGGTGATGAGACCCACCAGAGTCGTGTCGTCAGCAAAATTCACTATGCGGTTGTCGCTGTGGGTTGCAATGCAGTCATGCGTCAGGAGGGTGAAGAGTAGCGGACTGAGCACGCAGCCTTGGGGGGCCCCTGTGCTCAGCGTGATGCTGGCGGAGATTTTGTCGCCAACACGTACCACCTGTGGCCTCTGACAGAGGAAGTCCAGTAGCCAGTTGCAGAGATAGGTACTGAGGCCCAGCTTGTCAAGTTTGCTGATGAGACGTTGTGGCACAATGGTGTTGAAGGCCGAACTGAAGTCCACAAACAGCAATCTCACATACGAGTCCCTTCTCTCCAGGTGGATGAGGGCCGAGTGGAGGGCAGAGCAGATGGCATCCTCAGAGGACCGCTTGGCTCAGTACGCAAACTGGAAGGGGTCAATGGTGGGGGGAGAACGGAACGGATGTGCTCCATGACAAGCCGCTCAAAGCATTTCATGATGATGGGCGTAAGTGCCACGGGGCGGTAGTCATTGAACCAGGACGGAGCAGGTTTCTTCGGCACAGGTACGATGGTGGCAGCTTTGAAACACGACGGGACAATGGCCTGCTGCAGGGAAGTGTTAAAGATGTCTGTGAAGACATCCGTCAGCTCACCAGCGCAGTCCCTCAGCGCTCGACCCGGGATGTTGTCAGGGCCCGCCGCCTTACGGACGTTGATAGCGGCAAGCGCCCTCCTCACGCTGTCGGCGGAGAGGCACAGGGGCAGCTCGTGAGAAGGGGGAGTGGCCTTCAGCGGGCAAGTGCTGTTCTGAGCGTCGAAGCGAGCAAAGAAGCGGTTAAGGTCATTGAGCAGACGGACGTCCCCTTCACAGCTCTGCGGTGCGAGCTTGTAGTCCGTGATGGTCTGAATGCCCTGCCAAAGGCTCCGTGCGTCCCTGCTGTCCTTGAAGTGGGCGGTAATTTTGCAAGAGAACGCCCTCTTTGCTTCTTTGATGCCCCGGGACAGGTCGGCCCTCGCAGTCCTCAAGCCAGCCTCATCCCCTGCTCTAAAGACTTTGTCCCTGGCCCTCAGCAGCCTGAAGACAGCCCCCGTCAGCCATGGCTTCCTGTTAGCCCGAGTGACGATGGATTTTGAGTGAGTCACATCATCAATGCACTTCCTGATGTAGAAACTCTTTTGTCTTTCATGAAACAAATGGCTTCTGACTAGTGTTGTCAAAAGAACTGATACTTTCGGTATCAATTCTGTACCAACACGCAAAAAATACGTCGATACCTGCTTTTTGTGGTACCGACAACCGAATGTTTAATTTTTCACTCGATGAGCTGTGTCAATTCTTGCCGGAACTGGAGGGAGCAGTATACGCTTGCGAGCAGCACTGAGCAGCAGTCAGCGGCGCAGAAGAAGAAGAAAACTTTCGGTCTTTCATAACAATGGCTTTAGCAAGTGGGAGTGGAAGTCCAACACGCCCGCTTGATGTGGGTGGAAATATTTTGCATTCGAGGCAGATGCAACCAGAGCAATTATAGATTTGAACAACCCAATGTGTAAAAAATGCTTGAGAGGATTGAGGCTTGAGAGGCTCCATACCACTGCTGTTCTTTAACTATATACATTAGTATATAGTTGAATATTTTTATTTATTATTAGCTTGTTTTTATAGATGTGTGACTTAAAGGCTCCATGCCACCGCTGCGTGCGTGGCCACAGGTGCTGGCCAGTAAATTAGAATATCATCAAAAACTTTAATTATTTCAGTACTTGCGTTCAAAAAGTGAAACTTGTACATTATATTCATGCATTGCACACAGACTGATGTATTTCAAATATGTATTTATTTTAGTTTTGATTATTATAACTGACAGCTATTGAAAACCCCAAATTCAGTATCTCAGAAAATTACCGTAATTTAGATAGATAGATAGATAGATAGATAGATAGATAGATAGATAGATAGATAGATAGATAGATAGATAGATAGATAGATAGATAGATAGATAGATAGATAGATAGATCTGTACACCTCTAGACACCTCTCTGCCAATCTTGATCCCTCAACAGTGTGGAAAGGTCTGCAGAGCATCACGGGCTAAAAGAAACGAACCCCCCGTCCTGTGGAGAGCCCAAGGCTTGCTAACCAGCTAAACAAGTTCTACTGCAGGTTTGATCGGTCCTCCCACACAACGGGACTTCCTGCAGCACAAACTACATACTCACCTCTCCCCACAACTGCTCTGTCCACACCTCTATCATCGCTGTCACCCACTCTCTCTCTTGCAGAGGCCGCGCCCGCACTCCAGATCCGCGAGGAGGAAGTGCGGCAGATGTTCTGGAGATAAAAGACCAGGAAGGCACCGGGCCCAGACGCCGTGTCACCTTCCTGCTTGAAAGTCTGCGCTGAGCAGCTGGCGCCTACCTTTGCACGGATCTTCAACCATTCTCTGGAGATGTGTGAGGTGCCCTCGTGCTTCAAGAGCTCCACCATCGTTCCAGTGGCCAAGAAGCCCGCCATCACAGGTTTGAATGACTATAGACCTGTCGCACTGACATCTGTGGTCATGAAATATTTTGAGAGGTTAGTGCTGAACCACCTGAAGGATGTCACGGGACCCCTGCTTGACCCCCTCCAGTTTGCCTACTAGGCAAACAGGTCAGTGGATGATGCGGTCAACATGGGACTGCACTACATCCTGCACCACCTGGACGCCCCAGGAACGTACGCCAGGATCCTGTTCGTGGACTTCAGCTCGGCGTTCAACACCATCGCTCCTGACATCCTCCAACAGAAGCTCATCCAGCTTGCGATGCCTGCCTCCACCTGTCAGTGGATCACCAGCTTCCTGACCAACAGGAGACAGCGTGTGAGGCTGGGGGACATCTGACACCCGGACCACCAATACTGGAGCCCCTCAGGCGTGCGTCCTCTCCCCACTGCTCTTCTCTCTCTACACCAATGATTTCTCCTCAGGTGACTCTCCTGTGAAGCTCCTGAAGTATGCAGACGACATCACTCTCATCGGACTGATCCAGGACAGCGATGAGACTGCGTACAGACAGGAGGTGAAGCGGCTGGTCCACTGGTACAGCCAAAACCATCTGGAGCTGAACCCGCTCAAGACCGTGGAGATGACAGTGAATTTCAGGCGAGACCCTTCACCACTTTTACCCCTCACTATCCGCAGTAATACTATTCTCTCCACAGACACCTTCAAGTTCCTGGGAACCACAATCTCTCGGGACCTGAAATGGACCGCCCACGTATACTCTGTCCGGAAGAAGGCCCAGCAGAGGCTGTACTTCCTGAGACAGCTCAAGAAGTTCAACCTGCCGCGAGAGCTTCTGAAGACCTTCTACACTGCCATTACCCAGTCTGTCCTCTGCACCTCCATCACTATCTGGTTTGGATCGGCCTCCAAACAAGACAAGCACAGACTGCAACGGACAATCAGGACTGCAGAAAAGATAATTGGAATCAACCTCCCATCTATCCAAGACTTGTACCTCTCCAGGACCAGGAAACGTGCAAGGAACATCTCTACAGACCCTTCTCACCCAGGTTGCAGTCTGTTTGAACTACTCCCCTC
Source organism: Syngnathus typhle (assembly GCF_033458585.1). Lineage (NCBI taxonomy): Eukaryota > Metazoa > Chordata > Actinopteri > Syngnathiformes > Syngnathidae > Syngnathus > Syngnathus typhle. The sequence goes on from NC_083740.1 coordinate 17,102,654, forward strand.
CGGACGGCGTTATAGAGCTCGGTACGCCAAAACCAGCAGACACAGAGACAGCTTCTTCCCCCAGGCTGTTGCTCTGATGAACTCACACCACTCTTAGAGTCTCAGAGTCATAACTGTGCAATAACATCCTGCTCTCCACACCTTTTTTGAATTTGTCTACACTGTTTGTACTTTGTGTCCTCTCTGCATCCATTGCAGCCTGGTCATCCTGGATAAGGGACCTTCCCATCTGTGGTCTCTTCAAGGTTTCTCAGTTCCCCTAGCTGGAATTTTGAGTTCTTCCTTGCCCTCTTGGGAGTTTAAGATCAGGGGATGTTTGAGAATATTTGCCATTTTTCACATGTCCTGAGTGTTGTTAGTCACCTATAGTGGAGGATTTAAAATGGGACGATGGACTCAGTAAGGGACTGGTTGAAAATCTTTGTCAAGACTCCGGCCAGCTGATCTGTGCAGTCCTTCAGGACACGCCCAGTGACGCCGTCAGGACCCGCAGCCTTCCTCGAGTTGATGGTCCGCAGCGTGCGCCTCACCTCGTGCTCCTTCACTGTGAGGGTGAAGCTGCTGCGGACTGTGGGATGTGATGTGGCCGGTCCAGGTGGCTCGGACCCGAACCGGGCAAAGAAGGTATTAAGGACCTCTGCCAGTGAGGCGTCCCCTTCAGCAGCTCCGGTGGCGGTTCTGTAGTTGGTGAGATGCTGGACTCCCTGCCACACCTGCTTGCTGTTGTTGCTGTCCAGGTGATCCTCAATCCTCTTCTTATAGGCAAGCTGGGCCTCTCTGATGCCTCTCCTCAGGTTGGCTCTTGCTGTAGAGAGCCCCGTCCTCAGACCTGAGGGACAGGGCGGTGTCCCGCTCCTCCAGCAGCCGAAGGACCTCCCGGGTCATCCAGGGGCTTCTGGTTGGTGTAAATCCGTATAGGTTTGTCCACTGTGACAGTGTGACTTGTAATTCGCGCGCGGAGCTTTCAGATACAGTTTTGCGCTAAAGCCACCCACAAACCGACAAAATCTCCACCAGCATCACGTTGAGCACAGGGGCCCCCCAAGGCTGCGTGCTCAGTCCGCTGCTCTTCACCCTCCTGACGCATGACTGCACTGCAACCTACAGCGACAACCGCATTGTGAAGTTTGCTGACGACACGACTCTGGTGGGTCTCATCACCAAGGGAGACGAGACTCAATACAGGTTGGAGGTTGACCTTCAGACCACGTGGTGCAGGGACAACAACCTCCTGCTGAATGTCGACAAGACCAAGGAGATTGTTGTTGACTTCCGGAAGGGTCACATCCAACACCTGCCGCTGACCATCGACGGTGCTGTGGTGCAGAGAGTGAGCAGCGCCCGGTTCCTGGGGGTGCACATCAGTGAGGATCTCTCCTGGTCCACCAACATCGCATCACTGGCGAAGAAGGCTCCTTCGGCCGTCATGACTACATTTTACCGTGGCACCATTGAGGCGTCCTCTCCAGCTGTATTGCTGTTTGGGGTTGCAGCTGCACTGACTACAACTTGAAGGCCCTGCAGCGCATAGTGAACACGGCTGGTAAGATTATTGGTGCTTCACTCCCCTCCTTGAAAGACATTTACATCTCCCATCTCACCCGCAAGGCGACCACGATTGTGATTGATGTGAGTCACCCCGCTCACTCTTTGTTTGAGCTTCTGCCCTCTGGGAAGAGGTACAGGAGCCTGCGCTCCCGCACCACCAGGCTCACCAACAGCTTCATACTCCAGGCTGTTAGGATCCTGAACTCTCCCCCCCTTTCTGCGTAGCGTCCTGTACTTTGCGCTATGCTTACTGTCTGCTGTATGCACACTGGCTCAGTTTTGCTCCTCTTATATAGCCCGCCACACAAATGAAATCAAGCCAGTCCCCAGAAATGGCTGCACCCCCCCGGACACCTAAGCAGAGAAGCGAACCAGCAGCGTTTGACGTCCCATTATCCCCCCCCCCCCCCCCCCCCCGGAAGAGAAGCGAACACGCAGGGTTAGACGTCCCATTAGCACCCCCGCCCACCCCCGGAAGAGAAGCGAACACGCAGCGTTTGACGTCCCAATTTGCATGACATTTTTGTAGTTAAAAAAGGTCTGAAAAAACTATTGGCACCCGGGCCCCTTCACGTTACTAAATCTGGCCGTCCTTGCAAAAAGTTTGGACACCCCTGTCCTAAAGGTTAGGGTTAGGGTTAGACATACAGTGCCTTGCGAAAGTATTCGGCCCCCTTGAACCTTTCAACATTGCCACATTTCAGGGTTCAAACATAAAGATATAAAATTTTAATTTTTTGTCAAGAACCAACAACAAGTGGGACACAATCGTGAAGTGGAACGAAATTTATTGGATAATTTAAACTTTTTAACAAATAAAAAACTGAAAAGTGGGGCATGCAATATTATTCGGCCCCTTTCCTTTCAGTGCAGCAAACTCACTCCAGAAGTTCAGTGAGGATCTTTGAATGATCCAATGTTGTCCTAAATGACTGATGATGATAAATAGAATGGACCTGTGTGTAATCAACTGCAGCTGAGGTGGGAGAGTCTGTCCATAAGACAACAATCAGTCGTGCACTGCCCAAATCTGGCCTTTATGGAAGAGTGGCAAGAAGAAAGCCATTTCTCAAAGATATCCATAAAAAGTCTCGTTTAAAGTTTGCCACAAGCCACCTGGGAGACACCAAACACGTGGAAGAAGGTGCTCTGGTCAGATGAAACCAAAATCGAACTTTTTGGCCACAATGCAAAACGATATGTTTGGTGTAAAAGCAACACAGCTCATCACCCTGAACGCACCATCCCTACTGTCAAACATGGTGGTGGCAGCATCATGGTTTGGGCCTGCTTTTCTTCAGCAGGGACAGGGAAGATGGCTAAAATTGATGGAAAGATGGATGGAGCCAAATACAGGACCATTCTGGAAGAAAACCTGTTGGAGTCTGCAAAAGACCTGAGACTGGGACGGAGATTTATCTTCCAACAGGACAATGATCCAAAACATAAAGCCAAATCTACAATGGAATGGTTCACAAAAAGACGTATCCAGGTGTTAGAAGGGCCAAGTCAAAGTCCAGACCTGAATCCAATCGAGAATCTGTGGAAAGAGCTGAAGACTGCTGTTCACAAACGCTCTCCATCCAACCTCACTGAGCTCGAGCTGTTTTGCAAGGAAGAATGGGCAAGAATTCCAGTCTCTCGATGTGCAAAACTGATAGAGACATACCACAAGCGACTTGCAGCTGTAATTGCAGCAAAAGGTGGCGCTACAACGTATTAGCGCAAGGGGGCCGAATAATATTGCACGCCCCACTTTTCAGTTTTTTATTTGTTAGAAAAGTTTAAATTATCCAATAAATTTCGTTCCACTTCACGATTGTGTCCCACTTGTTGTTGATTCTTGACAAAAAATTAAAAGTTTATGTATATCTTTATGTTTGAAGCCTGAAATGTGGCGAAATGTTGAAAGGTTCAAGGGGGCCGAATACTTTCGCAAGGCACTGTATGTGATCGTTCATTTCTCTTGTTAGGAGACCCACTTACATCGTCAATGACTCCTGTACCACTGTAACAGACATATGTACACGAACGTAAAACAGGAAGTGGAATCGCCTGAAAACGGCCTTCAATATAAATCACCCTACCTCAAATCAAAGCACGGCTGAATAACATAAATAGCATGGAGAATTCTTGACACATACTGTAAATATGTTTTTAGAACAACTTTAATTATATTTTTTTATACTGTAAATATTACAACTCATTGTTATAACGTTTTTTTAAAAAAAAGGTACAAGTGTACACACTGCAATTGTGTGGGCACTCCTTGTCTTCTGCTGGCGGTGGTTAGAAGTTTTATTTTGACTTTTAAATGTTTTTTTCAATTTAGAAAAAAAATCCACGATGTAGTGAAACCGCGATAAACGATGTAGCGAGGGATTACTGTATTATTTATGGCCCGCCTGCACTGTCAAACTGAATTAAAAAAAATCATGAAACTTGAAACTGTAATAGCTAGGAGCACTCTGGGTGACTCTGATGCACAAGTAGGAGTGCAGGAGAATTCTCAGTGTCTTTCTGTCAGTCTTGAATGTTCATTTCCTCAAAACCCCTTGCAACAAGCTGTGCCTTTGGTACAATACCATTCATTGTATCTTTCAACATACAGACCCATCTTAGAAACACATACTTGACCTTCGTCAAGAACTTCCTCAAAAATATTATTTTTCCAATTCTCAATTTCCTGCTGTTTGGCATTTTCAAAAGATATGTCTTCAGCAATAAGAACATCTGCATCCATATTATCTGACTCCATGAGCAAATTGTCAACTTGTGAGATGTCTAATGCCTGTCTCTGTCCCTCACTACAATTAGGTTCAAAATATTGTACATTGTACCAATCTTTGTACTGCCCTTTGGCACTGATACTGTTGGTAAATGTAATTATCTGTCCTGTTTCAAGCTTTAAATCACAAATTATATTACTTTCTGTTTCAGCAGGTGGCACATCTGCTTGACAAGAATTGTCTGTCGCATCATTTTAATTATAAGATACTTCCTCATCTCCATGAGCTCTTTTAATATCATAGTTGTCAGATACATTTTCTGTGTCATTCTTAGCATCTGTTTTATTTTCAGGAGAATTTTGAATTTCTGGTATTTTTTCATCTTGAGCAACAACTTTATTTAACCGAGACTGGCGTGTACGTACCAGAAGACCTCCATGTCTGATAAACATATATCTTTATGTTTGAAGCCTGAAATGTCGCGAAATGTTGAAAGGTTCAAGGGGGCCGATATACATAAACACACATATATATACATATATATATATATATATATATATACATATACATATATATACATATACATATACATATATATACATATATATATATATATATATATATATATATATATATATATATATATGTATATGTATATGTATATATATATATATATATATATATATATATATATATATATATATATATATATACACACACATACATATAATGCCGTTGCAGTTGCCCAACTAGCTGTAATTTTCTTAACAGATTTACACAATTCACAAAAATACTTTCGACCGAAAAAAACACGGAAAGGTACCAAATGAAAGATTAGACTCTCTTCTTTAATTAGAAAAAAAAGTATGTTTCTAATTTATACCATTCTTTAGTTATCACCATTTGAAAATAGCTTGGTTTCACTCGAATCAGCAATTCAAAGACAAAATGAGAACTGAACTGCCTTTATGCCGGTTTGTGAACCATGTGGAGGCTTTTTATGTTTTAGGGTGTTCTTCTGGATATTGAGCAGGGCTGTGTGGCGGACCTCGGGATCATTTACCTGGCAGAGTTACCAAGAGGATGTAATCTCAGATGTAATATAGTATCTCTCTCTCTCCCTCTCTCTCCCTCTCTCTCCCTCTCTCTCCCTCTCTCTCCCTCTCTCTCCCTCTCCCTATATACATATATATATATATATATATATATACATATATATATATATATATACATATATATATACATAGATACATATATATATATATGTATATGTATATATACCGTATTTTCCGGCCTATAAGGCGCACCGGACTATAAGGCGCACCTTCAATGAATGGTCCATTTTAAAACTTTATCCTTATATAAGGCGCACCGGCCTATAAGGCGCACCATTAATGCATCATGTCAGATTTTTAATCCAAATCAAATCATTCTCCATTTTATCTTTTTTATTTCAACTTCAGACGGAAACAAATTACTTTATAATCATAAAATAATGATCCATAGTCTTTTTGAGTCATGATTCATAGTCTTCAGCGGGCCACTTATGATTGATTTCATGACACAATGCTTTGGGCCAGTTTAAATTTAGGAATTTGGTCCATATATAAGGCGCACCGGGCTATAAGGCGCACTGTTGGTTTTTGAGAAAATTTTAGGTTTTTAGGTGCGCCTTATAGGGCGGAAAATACGGTACGTATATATATATACGTTTTTTTCATATTGTGGGTGGGGGGGCAATTTATACTCAGGAGCGACTTACGTATATATGAAATTTTTCAAAAAAAATTTACTTGATCATTAACATATTACTTACTAGTATAGTTGATCAGTTCACATGTTATTTTCATTTTAAACCTAATGAGGGCACACTATGGCTGTGGAATAATTGGAGCCTCACTGACAGAGTTCTATTCACTGACTTCCGAAGATTTAATGATTTGGAGTGACACAGATGGTTCGATAAACTTGTTATTTATGTTAAAGTTATATGACATATAGTTTATTTAGAGTAGCAACGTGTATGTTGTCAGACTTCAGCAGTTTCCGATTGTCCAGCGAGGCTGTGAAGGCAGCTGGGGGGGGGGGGGGGGGGGGTTGTTGAGCGATCCAGGGCACTGTATTGGCTCATATGTTAAGCTCGTTTTGTGAAATAAAAGGCGGGTACCAAACTTACGTCTTGCCTGGTACTTTAGTAAAGCTACAATATAGTTATTATACGTACATCTGTGGAATATTGGAGCCGCAACTGAGGACGAGGCCGACGACGAGGCCGACGACGAGGCCGACGACGAGGCCGACGACGAGGCCGACGACGAGGCTGATGTCAGCGGCGCACATAGGTCCGGAATCAACAGCTGTGTGTGTGTTTTTTTATTGACACAGAGGATGAACATTGCGATGGATTTAATGATTCAGAGCAGTGGTCCCCAACCTTTTTTGCGCCATGGACCGGTTACATGTCAGAAATATTTTTCCGGACCAGCATTTATATAAATAAATAATACATTTATATAAATACATCAATAATACATTTATAATAAATATATAAATACGATGAAATAAAATGATCCGACTGACATAAAAACAAGTACAAATGACAAAAATAAAACTCACCATTACGTTGAATTAGTGGGAGCACTGAGTTTGTTTCTCAGAAACGAGCCGGTCCCATCTAGACGTAATCGGAGACAATGACACCCGAAGTGATTAAGGTTTGTCTTTTATTGCAGGATGCTTGGTCTCCATGTGTTGAAGCAGTTTTGAATGTTTCCTTGCCTGGTTAGTTAGCCTGTCGCCACATATTAGCTTTGCGGGGTCGACTGGGGAAACATGTCACGTGACCGGGACGAGTGTCTTGACCTGAATTAATTTATCGTCGATAAAAAAAAATTCTGTGCGGCTTGGCGGCCCGGTACCAAGTGACCCACGGACCGGTACCGGTCCACGGCCCGGTGGTTGGGGACCACTGATTTAGAGCACGGTGTCAAACTCAAGGCCCGGGGGCCAGATACGGCCCGCCACATCATTTTATGTGGCCCGCGAAGACAAATTGTGCATCAAATTCGTGTGTCATTACTAGAATTGCAAATTGTCTTCACTTTTAATATCTCTTTTTTTAAATATTTGACCAGTTTTTACTTGTCTGATTTGAAAATGAGTTATTTGACAGTTTGTTTTGAAGCTTTTACCGTATGTAATATGAGGTGCTCATACATTTATTTGGCTTGACAGTCATAATGGCCCTCCGAAAGAACCTATGACTGCAATGCAGCCCGCGAAAAAAATGAGTTCTGATTTAGAGTGTCACTTCTGGTTCGTTAAAATTGTTCTTTATATTCCATTTATTTGAGTTTTTTTTTTTTTTTTTAAGTGACACGACGAAGATTCATAGACACAAATTGACAATTATTCTCAAAGGATCCCCTGATCTTAAGCTCCCAAAAGGGCAAGGGAAAACTCAAAAGAAGTGAGGAACGCGGCATCTTGACTTTAACCCCCATTGTATGTTCCACTTCCTGTCTTACCTCCAAAAATCCTTTTTAACGCAGACTGCATGGACACAAAAGTGAGCTTCGTGCACGCGGCCATACCGAGCTGTCTGGCTTTCTCCTCCAGGCACGCTGTGTGCAAAAGCTTGAAAGCGGGCACCGCATCAGGTAGCGACATGTTGTACCTCTTCGTGCGATTATATCTTTGCTCAAAATCAATGATATAGTCCGCCATGGACACGGCCTTGTCTTTAGCTACTGAGTCAAAATACCGTTTTTTTCCATGTATAATGCGCAAAATTTAACTAATTTATTGTCCTAAAATCTGGGGTGCGCATTATACATGGGTACAAAAAACAAAAAAAACCTTTTTTTTTTTTTTCTTTTTTTTCTTTTTTTTTTTTTTATCCGGAGATGATATGGAGGCCGCCATTACAGATGCGCTTTCTTCTCTGGTGTTCACTTCAAACACACTCCATACGAACACAATGCTCTCGTATCAGACGCTTGCTCGATCACCTGCTCGTTTGCGGTCACAATGTACCCTACACAAATCCGAAACATTTCTTTGCTATCGAGTTTGCTAGCGCATGCGCAGTGATACTGACCGGCAGAATAACATCCGGTTGTTCCCAAAGATTATCTCTTTTCTGAAATAATTTTACATTTACGGACTTAAGTAGGAGTCAAAATTTGGGTGCGTATTATACATGGGTACAGGCTTTTTTCCAGCATCAACATGTCATTTTTAGGGTGCGTATTATACATGGGGGCGCACTATACACGGAAAAAAACGGTACTAGTAGGCTTCATAAGCACAGTCCTTTTCTTCTCTCAGAAACACTGCACCTAGTTTTGTCAGCAAAGTTTCCATACCATTGTCCTTGTGCAGGTCTTCTACGGGTATTTCAAGCGCCGTATCTATGGCTCTTCCCTCGAGCCCGAGCGCCACTGCGAGGGCTTGCTTTTTCTTGACCAACTCCGTAACAAGTCTACAAATACTAACTTCATTTTTCCATCACTCATATGGTCGTGCTTCATCAAACTTTGGGGGTACTCTATAATTTGAAACCATCCTCTGCTACCATGTAAATTCCAAAATAGGAAGCTTGACACATTTATTTGGCCACGTTTTTCACTCAACTGCACTCAGCGACACAACAGCAAAAACGAGCAACACTTCCGTGACCGCCCCCTTACCCACAATGCATAGCATCGGGAGTTAACAATCAGAACACCGTATTTTTCGTACTATAAGTCGCGGGTTTTTTCATAGTTTGGGTGGGGGGGCGACTTATACTGAGGAGCGACTTATATGATGTTTCTTTCACAAATTTTCAAAATTACAAAAAAAAAAAAAAAAAAAAAACGATGTAGCAAGGGATTACTGTAGTTTGAACTGCAAATGATGTCAGCGGCACGGCGGTTGTTTACATACAGGACAAAGGATTCGATCACGGGATGACGAAGATGACGAAGGGCCCCACGTACTACCCGCATCATTAGCGGCTTTGTTTGTAAGTGACCCGAAGGACGAAGAGTTTGAAGGATTTAATGATTTGGAGTGACACAGAAGGTTTGAAAAAATATTATGGCTTTTACGCACGCCCGGTCCTAGTCTACGGAGCTCTCTTTCACCTCCGTGAATGGAAGTCGGGGGCCGGCGCTCGGTCGGGTGGCTCGGACATGGCTTTTACGCACGCCCGGTCCTATTCAATGGAGCTCTCTTCCACCTCCGTGGCTGGAAGTGCCACCTCCGGGGATGGAAGTCCACACCACCACACGCCTGTAAGTCCACGCCAGTGCTTGGGGCCGTGTGGCGGCTAACTATTTATGTTATAGTTATTTGATCTATTTTATTTAGTGTAGCAACTTGTATATGTTCTTATAGTTACAGTTCAGTAGTTGTTGGCTCGTTGAACTCTAGTTTTGTTAAATAAAGAGCCGTTGTCTAAACCAACATCTTTCCTGGTACTTTGTTAACGCTACAATATCGTTATTAGGGGTGTAAATCGCGGGTTTTGTCACGATACGATATCATATCGATACAAAGAATCACGATACGATATTTGCCGATATCTTAAAGCCTGCTGTGATTCATTCACGATACATCACGATATAGTGCTCTACGATCGATATAGAACAATATCCTGATTTATAACAATTCATACGCAAAATCAACAAGGTACTGCAAACTCTTTATTTAGGAAATTACAACGTGCTTCCAAACGAATGACTTGAAGCCCAAAGGGGAGCGAATTTCCCCGTCTTCTTGGACACTAGCCATAGCATCAGCCCAGGAGCCGCGTAGTTGTCGGCTCCCCTTTCACGTGCCTGCTCTGCTCTGCTCACAACACGCCGTGCACTGCTCCCGGAAAGAGGAAGCATGCAACAATGAACTGGATTTCAAAATAAAGTCGCGTCTAATGTCCGAGGTCAAAAACGGGCGATATAGATCGATGTTTACGTTTAGCATCGATGCCAACAAATCGTAGAGGATTATATCGATTAATCGATGTGTATCGATGAATCGTTACACCCCTAATCGTTATATACCGTTTTTTTCCGTGGATAATGCGCCCCCATGTATAATACGCACCCTAAAAATGGCATGTTGATGCTGGAAAAAAGCCTGTACCCATGTATAATACGCACCCAATTTTAAAAAAAAAAAAAAAATTTTTTTTTTTTTTTTTTTAAGTCCCAATGATCGTCACACACGCAGGGAGGCAATGGGTCCCATTTTTATAGTCTTTGGTATGGTCTTATATGTATAGGTATGTCTGCCCCTCGCTCACCGTCGGATCATTGCATGTGTTACTGTCATGATGTCTGTTTGGTTTCTGTTCCTGTCTTTGGTAATGTCACCCTGTCTTTTTGTTCCACGTCTTTGTCGGTCAGTCCTGTTGTTGGTTTTGTTGTACCATGATTTTCTTAAAAAAAAAAAAAAAAAAAATTAAAAAAAAAAAATTAAAAAAAAAATTTTTTTTTTTTAAATTGTACCCATGTATAATGCGCACCCCAGATTTTAGGACAATAAGTTGGTTAAATTTCGCGCATTATACACGGAAAAAAACGGTACTAGATCTATGGAATAACGACGAGCCTGACATCAGCAGCGTACGCGTGGCGTTGTTGACAAAGGACGAGGAATTTAATTGATGGATTTAATGATTTGGAGTGACACAGATGGTTTGATAATATTGTTGTTTATATGATAGTTATTTGATATATACTTTATATATCGTTATATGGGTCTGTGGAATATTTAGAATATTTAGACGTCAGCGGCACGGCAAGAACGCGGCATCGTTTCCATAAAGGACGATCGATGGATTTAATGAATTGGAGTGACACAGATAGTTTGATAAACGTGTTATTTATGTAATAGTTATTGGAACTCTGAATGTTACATCAGGCCCGTTCTCAGCTCTTCGTTTGTGTTTATGTCACATTAGCATACCTATCGTTTATCCTGTTGTTGCTCGTTCATGTCTGTTCTTGGTGGTGGATTTTGTCGAAGAAATTTCCCCCAAAATGCAACTTATATTCCGGAGCGATTTATATATGTTTATTTTCACTTTATTGTGCATTTTATGGCTAACACGACGTATATTCCGAGCGACTTTTAGTCCGAAAAATACGGTAGTTTTGACGTTAAAAAACTTCTGCAGGACACATACTGAAAAGAGGGAGCAGCTCGATCACACGTACGAAGCTGCTGGCAGCTGCTCACGATCTTCAGCCTCTTTGCTTGCATTAAAATTATAGAGTGGGGCACAAAACGTTGTTGTCCCCTTCAAAGTGTGCATCCAGTCGCTGATAAACAGCCACTCCTGTCATAGCATCAAAACCCAAAGGCAGTGACGGCAGGCAGCGATGGCTGTGAGCAAGATCTGAGCTCAGCCGAGCCACAGGTAACTGCATTTCTGCAAACAAAAGGAATAACTATGGACTCCAATCAGGTTGAAGCCTGTCATCCACTGCCCAGACGAAACAGTAACGACAAGCCAGCAGTCATTCTGAAATTTATCAACAGGAAGCACAAAATTGCACCACACAGACCAACGCGGACATTGCAAAGAAATCACCTCACCTGAGAAGAGTGAAAAAAAATATAGAATAATAATAATAATAATAATAATTTATTAAATTTGTATAGCGCTTTTCAAAAACCCAAAGATGCTTACAGGGAACAAGGCAAAGACATACATGAGGAGCACGGGGAAGAAACAATCGGATACAATTAAGAAGAGCAAACCAGTTATGGGTAGGGGAGGTCATGAGCTTGGGAGAAGAGGTAAGTTTTTAGACGGGACTTAAATATGGGGAGTGTTGGTGAGTCACAGACAGACTGAGGGAGAGAGTTCCAGAGTCGGGGTGATGTGAAGGAGAAGGCTCTGTCACCGAAGGATTTGAGTTTAGATTTTGGGACTGTCAGACGTGAAGTATTGGAGGATCGGAGGGGACGGTTGGGGCAGTAGGGGACAAGGAGGTCCGATAGGTAAGTGGGAGCCAGGTGGTGAAGTGCTTTGAAGGTGAGGAGGAGTATCTTGAAGATGATACACTTCTTAATGGGGAGCCAGTGAAGAGAGTGGAGAACAGGAGTGATGTGTTCACGGGACCGGGTGTGGGTAAGGAGGCGGGCAGCAGAGTTTTGGACTAGTTGAAGTCTATGGAGTGAGTGAGCAGTGATTCCAGTGAGAAGGGAGTTGAAGTAGTCAAGCCGGGATGAGATGAAGGCGTGGATGAGGGATCATACATCAGGGGAATCCAACCTGCGGCTCTTTTACGTTCATACCAACATTTGTGTTTATCTTTTGTGGGAGTCTACTTCGCTTGAGTTCAATATGGTATTTTGGTCAAATGCGCATGCGCGTGAGGTGAAATACCACAAAGAAGGAGGGACAAACCCATTCAAGAAGTGTCAATTTCGCTCTCAAAATGGCATGGAAAAAACGCACAGCTAAACGAATATATGAAGATAAACGCAGGACGTTTTTAACGGAGTGGGAAAATTTATATTTTTTTGTTGAACGCAATGGCAAGCCATTCTGCCTGATATGTTGGACGTTATTAGCGCATTTAAAAGCTTCAAATCTTCAGCGCCACTTCAGCTCACGTCATGCTAATATCGATAAGGACTTTCCAAAAGGGACTGAATTTCGCAAGCGCAAGTTGGACACTTTGAAAAGTCAGGCAGAAAAACAGGTACAGTTTTTCAAAAACATTACGAAGCACTCAGAGACTGTTACGCTTGCATTGTTTCAACTGGCTTGGAATTTTGCACGGGCTAAAAAGCCATGCAATGAAGGGGAGTTCATTAAAAAAATGCCTCAGTGACGTTATTGAAATCTTGTCTCCTGAAAACGACAAACTAAAACGAATGGTCTGTCCCGCCACACATAGTAAGTGGAAAAACGTGTGTGTGTGTGTGTGTGTGTGTGTGCGTGTGTGTGTGTGTGTATGTAAGAGGAAGGGATGGGGTGATGTTCATGTGTGCTCATGCGTATGATGTGGCTCTTTGCGGTAACAGTAAAATATGTGGCTCTTAGTCTCTGAGTTGTTGGCCACCCCTGGAGTACATGGACCAGATATTGCAAGATATACATCAAGCTTAATGGATCACCAGAAGAGGCCAAGATACTGATGGTGAGGGGTATTGAGGAACTGGAAAAGCTTGAATAAGTGTCATCAATAGAAAATCAACTGGATTGGACTTGGAACTGAATGGAGGTAACAACACAAAACGCAAACATAATGCTCAGGGACACTACTCAACCTACATCAAGCAACAATGGACAAGTAATACAGTGGATACAGGAAGATGAACAACTCCAACTAACGTTTGATTACAGTGAAAGCAGCACTCTGGACATAGATCAGGACATCGACCCAGACAATAACTTCTTCTCCACCATGAACAAAACGTGCTATTACTAGAGCAATGATCAGTATAATAGGGATATCTTAAAGGATAAGCTTTCTATTATCCATTTCAATAGCAGAAGTCGATATAAAAATGTTAGTAGCATTAGGGATTATTCAAACACATTCAAAGAACCATCAATATAAGTACTATTTCTGAGACCTGGATTACGACTGAGAAGGGAATGCATTTTGAGATGGAAGGCTATGAATTCATACGTAACAACAGACAGAGTAAAGGTGGGGGTGATGTTGCAATCTATATTGATTTGAATATGAAATTCAAGATTGTAGAGGCTATGACACAGGTGGTGAATAACCTTCTTGAATGTCTCACAATACAGATTTGTGTTGAAAAGAAAAAAGATATTAGTATGAGCTGTGTCTATAGAGCTCCTGGTTCTCGCATTGACACGTTCACAGAATGGATACAAAGTGTGATAATACAAAAAGGCGACAAAAATATCTTTATTTGCGGGGATTATAAGATTGATATATTGCAAACCGGATTCGGTTGAAGTTGGGAAATTGTGTAAAATGTAATTAAAAACAAAATACAATGATTTGTAAATCCTTTTCAACCTATATTCAATTGAATACACTACAAAGACAACATATTTAATGCTCAAGCTCAAACTTTATTTTATTTTTCAAATACCGTTTTTTTCCGTGTATAGTGCGCCCCCATGTATAGTACGCACCCCTAACAATGGCATGCTGATGCTGGAAAAAAGCTTGTACCCATGTATAATACGCACCCAATTTTTATGAATTTTTTTAAAAAAAAAATTTAATTTATTTATTTATTTTTTTTTTTTTTTTAAGTCCCAAAGATCGTCACACACGCAGGGAGGCAATGGGTCCCATTTTTAAAGTCTTTGGTATGGTCTTAACTAGGCTGGATGTCATTTTTTTTGTTGGCGTTGATTTCTCCGACTGCCCCTAAACGCACCACCGCGCTCCGTGCGCGCATGGGCTGCGGACGTGAAAAAGGCGGCTCTGTATGGGAGAGACGTTGAAGAGGAATAAAAACAACCTTGGAAACCAAAACTTGCCCCTCGTCGTGACTCGGAGCCGCAACAAATGTTTCGGATTTGTGTAGGGTACATTGTGACAGACGGCAAACTAGCAGGTGATCGAGCGAGCGTCTGATACAAGAGCATTGCGGTCGTATGGAGCGTGTTTGAAATGAACAGCAGAGACGAAAGGAACAAGGCAAAGTGTTGTGAAATAATATATTACCTGTAATACGCATTTTGTTATTTGCTGATTGAAACTGCTAATTAAACTGTGAATTGAAACTAATAGGTGGAGAACTGAACTCTCGCTCTTTATATAGCTGACGTGTCTTGCGCAACCGTTCTGCGCATCTGTAATGGCGGCCTCCGTATGACGTCCGGTCCGCGATGGAGATTAAAAAACAAACAATATTTGACAATAACACACCATCGAGGATTGCACCATCGCATCAAACGATGTGTCGTCAATTATGAATTCTACTAAGTGTGTTGGGCAGGATGGCTGAATGCGATGCGCGATTGACAACAAACAAGAAGAAAGGTGAGTTTTATTTCGGGGGAGATTTGTCATGTCTCGTCCCCAGTTTTGCTATGTGTCTAGGTTGCCATAGTTTCTGTTCGTGTCACCCCGCTCTTCCTGTGTCACCTCAATCGATGTAACGTGTTTTGTATTTAAGTCCTGTCTGCCCCTCGCTCACCGTTGGATCATTGCATGTGTTACTGTCATTCTGTTCCTGTCTTTGGTAATGTCACCCTGTCTTTTTGTTCCACGACTTTGTCGGTCAGTCCTGTTGTTGGTTTTGTTGTACCATGACTTTATTTAAAAAAAAAAAAAAAAAAAAAAAAAAAATTAAAAAAAAAAAAAATTAAAAATTTTTTTCTTTGTACCCATGTATAATACGCACCCCAGATTTTAGGGCAATAAATTAGTAAAATATTGCGCACTATACACGGAAAAAAACGGTAATAATTAACTTGGAATTTCATGGCTGCAACACGTGCAGTAGAAGTTGGGAACGGGCATGTTTACCACTTTGTTACATCACCTTTCTTTTTAAAAACACTCAAACGTTTTGGAAGAGAGGAGTCTAATTCTCTTAGATTCTCATGTGGAATCCTTTCCCATTCTTGCTTGATGAAAAGCTTCAGTTGTTCAATAGTCTGGGGTCTTCCCTGTCATATTTTACGCTTCATAATGCGCCACACAATTTCAATGGGAGACAGGTCTGGACTGCAAGCGGGCCAGGGGAGAACCTGAACTCTTTTACTTTGAACCTACGCTGTTGTAACACGTGCAGAATGTGGCTTGGCATTATCTTGCTGAAATAAACAGCGGTGTCCATGAATAAGACGTCGCTTGGATGGCACCATATGTTGCTCCAAAATCTGTATGTACTTTTCAGCATTTATGTTGCCTTCACAGAAATGTAAGTCATCCATGCCATGGGAACTAATGCACCCCCATACATCACAGATGCTGGCTTTTGAACTTTGTGTTGGCAACAGTCCAGATAGTCCGCTTCCTCTTTGGTCCAGAGGACACGACGTCCAGTGTTTCCAAAAACAATTAGAAAAGTAGACTCATCAGACCACAAAACACTTTTTCATTGTGCATCAGTCCATTTTACATGAGCTCGGGCCCAGAGAACCCGGTGGCGTTTCTGGATGTTCTTCATAAACAGCTTTTGCTTTGCATGGTAGAGTTTTAACCCGCATTTACTGATGTAGTGATGAACTGTATTTACTGACAGTTGTTTTCTGAAGTTTTCCTGAGCCCATTTGGTGATATCCTTTACACCAGGGGTCACCAAACTACGGCCCGCGGGCCGGATACGGCCCACGGGACCGTTTAATCCGGCCCGCCAACCCTGAACAAATTGTATTATTAAACTTTTTTTTTTGGGGTCATTTTGCCTGCAATGACTGCGTTTCCCCAGTAGATGGGGAAGCGCTCGCCTGCGCATTTACTACCGGAAGCCGTGTCAGAAAGCTCGGTGCACACTCACAAGTGCGTGTACGGACATGGCGCACTCGCGCTCTATTTGTATCAGTCCCGAATTTAGAGCGTGGGCTGTGACGACAGCATTCTTGTAATTCGCGCGCTGAGCTTTCAGATGCAGTTTCAGCCACATGAACGTCAAAATCTACCCGTCACAGATCGAGGTAAACGGACCAACACCTCGGATCTCGCCTAAGAATTGCCACAACAATTTTTACTCCAGACTATGACGCACTATCAAACTTTAACAAAAAAGACAGCGGTGTCTACAAGCCTACTGGAACCTACAAAAGGATTATAAGGAAGGAACACAAGAACTTTAGGAGACTGCTCATATGTGTCAGAGAGGTTCTGCTCTGACAACTGAGCTGAACTTTTATCTCTTAAGATTGTGCATGGCACAACAGAAAGTTAATGTTCCATGTTTTTTTTTCTATGAAGAACCCAGAGATAGTTATTTAGTTGTTTTTTTAGTTGTTTTTTCTGTGAAGAACTCAGAGAGGGTTATTTAGTTATTATTTATTTCATTAATAGTGTTATTATTTGTTTCCTGACTTTTTTTCTGTAAAGAACCTGGAAAGGGTTATTAAATAACCGTTATTTGGTTATGTGTGGCTTTCTGGAAAACAAGAAATTTTTTAAGCTCCCCTACGATCGTCACACTTTTTCTGTTACAAACTGACACCGGCCCCCCATCAGAGAAGGGAAAGGTTATGTGGCCCTCACAGGAAAAAGTTTGGGGACCCCTGCTTTACACACTCATGTCGGTTTTTAAGGCAGTGCCGTCTGGGGGATCAAAGGTCACGGTCATTCAGTCTTGGTTTCCGGCCGTGGCGCTTACGTGCAGTAATTTCACCAGATTCTCTGAACCTTTTGATGATATTATGGACCATAGATGTTGGAATCCCTAAATTCCTTGCAATTTTGCTTTGAGAAATGTGTTTCTTAAACTGTTCAAATATTTTCTCACGCAGTTGTGGACCAAGTGGTGAACCTCGCCCCATCCTTGCTTGTGAATGACTGAGCATGTTTGGGGAGACTCCTTTTATACCCAATCATGGTACCCACCTGGTCCCAATTAGCCTGATCACATGTGGGTCTTTTCTCAGCTTTCTCAGTATTTTTGCCACCTTTCCTAACTTCTACTGGAAGTGTTGCAGCCATGAAATTCAAAGTTAATTATTATTTGGCAAAAAAAACAACAAGTGTATCAGTTTGAACATTAAATATGTTCTCCTTGTGGTGTATTCAATTAAGAAATGCCTGTAAAAAGAAAAATTTACTGTATAGGAACTTCATAAAACAAAGAACAGAAGGCGCTGAAGATAAATATATATAAGATTAAGCAAAAAAATAATACTATGAAAATAAATTACAGTATAATAAAAATAGCATTAAAGGGATAGTCAAGTCAAGTTTATTTATATAGCCCTAATTCATAAGCAGTCTCAAAGGGCTTCACATCGACAAAAAATTGACAATTATTCTCAAAGCATCCTCTGATCTTAAGCTCCCAAAAGGGCAAGGGAAAAACTTAAAAAAACCCTACCAGGGGAAAATGAGAAACCTTGAGAAGACCACAAATGGAAGGATCCCCCTTTCAGGATCACCAGGCTACAATGGATGCAAATTAAAATCAATGAAAAAGTGGATGTCCAAGTCAAAGCAACACTTGTACGCTGCGGTGACAAGAAAATTTCCCCACTGTGGGATGAATAAAGTTCTATCAATCGATCAATCAATCAATTGAAATCTAAGACATAAGAACAACCTTAAAATTTTTCTGTATAACTATAACCGGGGGTCAAACTATGGAACAGTCTAAGTGAGGAACTCAAGCAAAGTCCACCAGTTTGAAAAAAATTTACAAAAATATGTTGTTTAGCGGGTACAAGGACTAAAAATGCCAAAAGGCCACACAAAAGCAAAAATGAAACAGAAAAATAAGTTGAAAATGTGTCTATTTGTGTTCTGTTGTACATTTATATGTTGAATCATTAGTTAATGGATAAAGTGAGAAAGGGGTAGGAATCTAAAAAGGTATGCTTCTTCCTAATCCTTTTCGAGCATTCTTTGTTATTGACTTTTTTTTCAGTTTGTTGGTTTATTGTTTGTTTGTTTGTTATACGGACTTAGATATGACACTTTAGAGCAGGGGTCTCAAACTCGCGGCCCGCGGGCCAATTGCGGCCCTCAGGACAATGTTTTGCGGCCCCCAGCCTGAAATAAAATCTTTGTGTTAATGCGGCCCGCGCATTTTTTCTCACATGCATCTGGGGGGTTTATATTTTTAACACCTGTGGGCTCCCGTAGCTCAGGCTCGTGACAACAGAATTAGCGATTGGTCATCTGACCAAGATGGCGGCCGCATTTCTCGCCGCGCAGCACCCCCAGCGGGGTCTACCCTTTTATTATGTCTATGATTGCGAACGCGCGACAATGTGACCGGATGCGGAAGCGCCGAAAAACACTGAAACGCGACAGTGACATCAAGTAGAACTAAATAATATTACAAAAGCCCCAAACATGTCTTGTTCAAAGCCTGCAGTGAAGAGAAAGGTTGGTGATGAGCACAGACAATTTCAGGAGAAGTGGGAAATGCAATATTTCTTTGTTGAGCACAGGGGCATCCCGACGTGTCTTATTTGCACAGAGAAAGTTGCAGTGCACAAAGAATACAACTTGAGACGTCATTACACAACTAGACATGCTGAGGAGTATGAGAAATACCAGGGAGATGAGAGAGCCAACCGGGTTGTTAATCTTAAAACAGGTCTACTGAGGCAACAGGATTTCTTTAAGAAAGCAACCAAAGAGAATGATGCAGCAGTCGAAGCTAGCTATGTGGTTAGTGAGATGATTGCTAAAGCAGGAAAGCCATTCACAGAAGGTGAATTTGTCAAAAACTGCATATTACAGGCTGCAAGTATTGTCTGTCCAGAAAAACAAGGTCAGTTTAGCAACATCAGCCTTTCTGCCAACACTGTGGCAGAGCGCATTACTGACCTGTCAAGTGACGTTTATGATCAACTGTGTGAAAAAGCAAAATGTTTCAGTGTATACTCAGTCGCTCTTGATGAGACCACAGACATCACCGACACTGCCCAGCTTGCCACCTATGTCCGTGGTGTTGATGACAATTTTGAAGTCATAGAGGAGCTGCTCTCAGTTATTCCAATGCATGGCCAGACCACCGCTCAGGAGATATTTCACCAGCTATGTGATGCCATTGAGAATGCCGGTTTATCATGGAAGAGGTTTGTTGGAATAACAACTGATGGAGCGCCATCAATGACAGGGAGGAAAAATGGACTGGTGGCACTCGTTAAAAAAAAATTGGAAGAGGAGAGTGTGGAGGAGGCCATTGCTCTGCACTGCATTATCCATCAGCAGGCCCTTTGCAGCAAATGCCTGAAGTTTGACAATGTTATGTCTGTCGTTGTGAAATGTATCAGCCACATCAGATCCAGGGGCTTAAAGCACAGAAGGTTCCGTGCAAAGACATTTGATAACACTGGAATGTTTTTGTAAGAGCTTTTCTTGTGAAAAACCTGCTGCGGCCCAGCCTCACCCAGAATCTACGTCCAGCGGCCCCCGGGTAAATTGAGTTTGAGACCCCTGCTTTAGAGCATGGGTGGCCAACCCGCGGCTCGCGAGCCGCATGCGGCTCGTGAGCCGGGTTTCATGCGGCTCCTTTACGTTCGGCTCGCGAGCCGCATGTGGCTCTTTGCCGGGTTTCATGCGGCTCCTTTACAATTCGCTCCGGGGGTGGGGGGGATGGAATGTGGCTCTTTGCGGTACACAGTAAAAAAATGTGGTTCTTAGTCTCTGACTGGTTGGCCACCCCTGCTTTAGAGTGTTATTTGTTTTTTTTTTTAGCTTTTTATGTTTTAAATATGTTCGAAATAAAGATATCAATCACTCAATCAATCACTCAATCAATCAATCAATCAATCCTGCTTTCCCTGCTTACACCCAAATATAAGAAGAGTCCATAGGCTGAAGTAATATTTTGTCTGTCTCCAACGAGATCAATGGGGAGATGGATGTAGTTGTTAGAATAATTGAATGGTGAAGCACTGGTCAGCCTGATCGAGAGCCTCATATCTTTGCTTTAAAAAAACTCTCCGTCTAGCTCCAGAGAGTTTCTTTAACTCCCAATCATACATACCTCCCCTTCCTTTCTTATCTTCCTGTATATGCCTGCAAGAGGCCCTCACTAGTTATGAGTAGAACGCCTTTGTTTTTTGTTTAGTTCGAAAGCCGTTCTTTCTCTTTAAGTCAACTCTGTAGCTTTTATTCATAACATGTTGTTGATCGGGACTGGTTTTCTTTGATAAAGTGTACCGTATTTTTCGGACTATAAGTCGCATTCTTTTTCATTGTTTGGGTGGGGACTTATACTGAGGAGCGACTTATATGAGAATTTTTTCACAAATTTTCAGAATTAAAAAAAAAAAAAACTGAAATCGCAATGTAGCAAGGGATTACTGTAATTTGAATTTCAAGTGACGTCAGTGGTGCAGCGGTTGTTTACATAAAGGACAAAGATTCGATCACGGGATGACGAAGATGACGAAGGGCCCTACGTACTACCGGCATCATGAGCAGCTTTGTTTGTAAATGACACGGAAGATGAAGAGTTTGAAGGATTTAATGATTTAGAGTGACACAGAAGGTTTGAAAAACTATTATGGCTTTTACGCACGCCCGGTCCTACTCTACGGAGCTCTCTTTCACCTCTGTGGATGGAAGTCGGGGGCCGGCGCTCGGCCGGGTGGCTGTCCGGTGGATGGGGCTCGGACATAGCTTTTACGCACGCCCGGTCCTATTCTATGAAGCCCTCTTCCATATCCGTGGCTGGAAGTACCACCTCCGGGAATGGAAGTACACACCGCCACACGCCTGGAAGTCCACGCCGGTGCTTAGGGCCGTGTGGCGGTTAACTATCTATGTTATAGCTATGTGATATATTTCATTTCGTGTAGCAACTTGTATATGTTTTTATCGCTACAGTTCAGTAGTTGTTGGCTCGTTGAACTCTTGTTAAATAAAGAGCCGTTTACCAAACCCACGTTTTTCCAGGTACTTTGTTAACGCTACAATATAGTTATATATACTAGATCTGTCGAATAACGACGAGGCTGACGTCAGGGCGCACACGCGGCGTTGTTGACAAAGGACGAGGAATTTGATCGATGGATTTAATGATTTGGAGTGACACATATGGTTTGTTGATATTATTGGTTACATAATAGTTATTTGATATAATTTATATATCGTTATATGGGCCAGTGGAAAATTTAGAAGTGCAAGTGCCGTCAGCAGCGCGCACCCGGCTGGCATTGTTTACATAAAGGACGATCGATGGATTTTGATTTGGAGTGACAAAGATGGTTTGATAATATTATTGCTTGTATAATAGTTATTTGATATATAATTTATATATCGTTATATGGGCCTGTGGAATATTTGGGAGTGCAACCGCCGTCAGCGGCGCGCACTCAGCCGGCATTGTTGACATAAAGGACAATCGATGGATTTAATGAATTGGAGTGACACAGACGGTTTTATAAACGTGGTATTTATGTAATAGTTATTTGAATATTTCTGACTGTTACGTCAGGCCCGTTCTCAGCTCTTCGTTTGTGTTTATGTCACGTTAGCATACCTATCGTTTAGCCTGTTGTTGCCCGTTCATGTCTGTTCTTGGTGTTGGATTTTGTCGAATAAATTTCCCCTAAAATGCAACTTATACTCCGGAGCGACTTATATTGGGGTTTTTTAACGTTATTGTGCATTTTATGGCTAATGCAACGTATATTCCGGAGCGACTTTTAGTCCAAAAAATACGGTAATAGAAAAGGACTGTCTCAGAAAATTAGAATATTGTGATAAAGTTCTTTATTTAATGTAATCCAATTAAAAAAACAAAAATGTCATACATTCTGATTCATTACAAATCAACTAAAATATTGCAAGCCTTTTATTATTTTAACATTGCTGATTATGGCATACAGCATAAGAAAACTCAAATATCCTATCTCAAAATATTAGAATATCATGAAAAAGTATACTAGTAGGGTATTCAACGAATCACTTGAATCATCTAATTAACTCCTGAGCCTTGAAAAACACAGCTTGGTTCAGTAAACAAGTATGGGGAAGACTGCTGATCTGACTGCTGTCCAGAGGACCATCATTGACATCCTCCATCAGGAGGTTAAGACACAAAATGAAAATTTCTCAAAGAGCAAGCTGTTCACAGAGTGCAGTTTCAAAACACATCCACAAATAGTCTGTTGCAAGGGGGAAATGTGGCAGGAAACGCTGCACAACCAAGAGAGATGACCGCAGCCTTAACAGCATTGTAAAGAAGAGTCACTTCCAGAATTTGGGGGAGCTTCAAAGACAGGTGACTGAAGCTGGAGTTCAGGTATCAAAAGCCACTGTTCACAGATGTGTCCGGGAAATGGGCTACAATAGCCATATTCCCATGGTCAAGCCACTTCTGAACTCAAGACAACGGAAGAAGCGTCTGACTTCGGTTATGGAAAAGAAGCACTGGACAGTTGCAGAGTGGTCCAAAGTCCTCTTTTCAGACGAAAGCAAGTTTTGTATTTCATTTGGAAGTCAGCCAGAGTCTGAAGAAAGGCTGGAGAGGAGCAAAATCCAAGTTGCTTGAAATTCAGTGTGACGTTCCCACAGTCAGTGATGGTTTGGGGGGCATGTCAGCTGCTGGTGTTGGTTCACTGTGTTTCATCAAGTCCAGAGTAGATGCAGATTTTAGAGCACTACATGCTTCCGTCTGGTGAAAAACTCTATGGAAATGATTTCATTTTCCAGCATGATCTGGCTCCTGCCCACAGTGCCAAAACCACCAGTAAATAGTGTACTGATCATGGCATTACGGTCCTTGATTGGCCTGCCAATTCCCCTGACCTGAACCCCATAGAGAATTTGTGGGGTATTGTGAAGAAGAAGCTGAAAGACACCAGACCCAACAATGCAAATAGAATAGAATAGAATGCCCTTTGTTGTCATTTTACAACTTAGTTCGGATAGCTGCTCCCATCCTAGTATAAAAGGAAATCTGAGAATAAAAGTGAAAAATCTTATTTACAGTATAGCTATTAGTCTAAGAATGAAGGTTAAAAAAAAATCTTATTTACAGTATGTTCAATGTGGCTATATGTATTAACATGAATGAGGTTTGTACAGAAAATAGATAATAAATAGTTATTGCACGTAGTTTAAAGGAGTATCGGTGTTGTATTATAGTTGGTGTTGTTTTCTCTCAGAGTTCAGAGCGGTGATGGCTCTTGGGAAGAAACTGTTTTTCAGTCTGGTAGTCCTTGTTCGAATGCCTCTGTAGCGCCTCCCAGAAGGAAGCAGTTCAAATAGCTGGGAAGCGGGATGTGTGTTGTCTTTGGTGATGTTGTGAGTTCTGCTGACGCACCGGGTGTTGTATATGTCCGTCAGGGAGAGGAGAGGAGAGGGCAGCCGATGATCCTTTGCGCTGCTTTGACTGTCCTCTGTAGCCTCACTCTATCTGCAGCAGTGCAGCTCCCATACCAGGTGGTGAGGCAGTACATCAGCAGGCTCTCAATGGAGGAATGGTAGAAGGCGAGCAGAAGCTTCCGATCCATACTGCTCTTCCTGAGGACTCTGAAGAAGTGTAGACGCTGCTGAGCCTTCTTGATGACAGCTGAGGTGTTGTGTGTCCAGGAGAGGTCATCAGAGATCTGGACTCCCAGGAATCTGATGTCATGGACCCTCTCCACAATCTCGCTGTTGATGCATAGGGGAGGGGGGGGGATCTCTTTTTTCCCTTCTGAAGTCCACGATGATCTCCTTTGTTTTCTTATTGTTCAGAGCCAGGTTATTTACAGAGCACCAGTTTGTGAGCTTCTGGATCTGGTCCCTATAGGTTATCTCGTCACCATTCGAGATCAGCCCAACCACTGTGGTGTCATCAGCAAATTTTACAATCATGTTGTTGCCGTGGACCGGACTGCAGTCATGGTAGAGTACAGTAGAGGAGAGGGCTCAGACGCAGCCTTGTGGTGAACCAGTGCTCAGTGTGCGTGTAGAGGAAAGGTGGGGCCAAATCTCACAGTCTGGGGCCTGTTGGTCAAGAAGTCTTTGATCCAGGTGCAAGTGAGAGGGGGGCTGGCCCAGAGTGTCCAGCTTTGTGACCAGAACGTTTGGGATGAATGTATTGAAAGCCGAGCTGTAGTCCACAAAGAGCAATCTCGCATAGCTCTGCTGCTGTTCCAGCTGTCTCAACACAGCATGCAGATCTATGGTGATGGCGTCCTCCGTGGATCTGTTCGCCCGGTATGCAAACTGATGGGGGTCGAGTGTGTGTGTGGGGGGGGGAGGCTGTCCTTGATGTGTTGGAGAACCAGTCTCTCGAAACACACAATTATTACTGGGGTGAGGGCAACAGGGCGGTAGTCGTTGAGGGTGGTTGGGGGTGAATATTTTGGTATGGGGATTATTGTGGCTGACTTCAGGCAGGTAGGAATGACTGCTTGTGCCAGCGAGAGGTTAAAGATCCTGCAGAAAATCGGGGACAGCTGGTGGGCCCAGGGTCTGAGCACTTTGCCAGGTACTCCATCTGGACCAGGCGCCTTCCTGGGGTTTACTGCCTGGAGCACACGCCTCACCTCCTGCTCCTTTACAGTGAGTGGAGGGGTGCTGGGATCTGGTGTGGATGGGGGTGGGGGGAGAGCTACAGCAGGTGAGTGAGGCTGTGGTGATTCGAAACGGGCAAAGAAGCAGTTGAGCTCCTCTGCCAGCGACTCACTTGGGTCTGATGTCACCTCACAGCCCCTGAAGTTGGTGATGGTCTGGATGCCCTGCTACACCTCTCGTGGTCTGTTGCTGGCGAGATGGGACGCCATCTTCCTCATGTACTCCGCTTTGTCTTTTTTAATCCCTTTCTTCAGGTCAGCCCGAGTTGAGCTGTAAAGGGCTCTGTCGCCTGACCTGAAGGCAGAGTCACAGGCCCTGAGGAGTGAGCGGGCCTGGCTGGTCATCCAGGGTTTCTGGTTGGGAAAGACCCGAATGGTTTTGTCCACACATACGGCTCCCATGCAGAACTTGATGTAGTCCAGGACTGACTCCGTGAACATGGCCAGGTCTTGGTGGTGAAATAGGTCCCAGTCCGTGTTTTGAAGGCAGTCCTGGAGTTGACTGATTGCATTTCCAGGCCAAGTTGTTACAGTCCTTATGGTGGGCCTGGATCTGCATCTGAGAGGAGTGTATGAAGGGATGAGTACCAAGGAGAGATGGTCTGACTGTGCGAGGTGGGGGAGGGGCATGGCTCTGTACTCGTGCTTGATGTTGGAGTACACGTGGTCCAAAGTCATTTCCCCTCTTGCTGGTGAGACTGTGGGAGTACAGTCTTCAGATTGTTCCTATTAAAGTCTCCTGCTATTATGGGCTGTTCAATGATGCTGTTCAGCAGGAGAGAGAGCGCTGGCTGTGGTAGCGTTAGCATTCGGTGGGATGTAAACAGCAGTGATGATCACCACTGTTACCTCTCAGTAGAAAAAAGGGCCGACATCTAACAGACATGTACTCAATATCGGTGGAGCAGTGCCTCGCTATGCTGCTGCTGTTGCTGTTGCACCAGTCCTCATGCACGTAGATACTAGAGATGCACCGATCCAACTTTTTCAGTTTCGATACCGATACCGATGCCGTGGCTTTGCGTATCGGTCGATACCCGATACCGATCCGATATTATGGTTGACTTAACAAGCTACATAACTCTACATGTGGAACAGAAAAGACCAAAGGCAATGGCATCAGGCAGACTACACAGTTCTTTGCTCTAAATTAGGGGTGTCCAAACTAACGGTCCAGTTTTTATTGGCCCGCAGCAAATTCTGAAAACATAATTGAATATGGCCCGCACAAGAAGCTTGAGCTCAGCTTCTCAGTTTCCACACTAGATGGTGTAATGTATTTGGACTGTGTGGTTACCCGTACTGGGGGGTGGAGCTAGAGGTATGGCGGGCGGATGGCATGTTGTAGCTAGGAGAGACTGCGGCTAAAAAGAAACGAACATCAATACATGATTGACTCACTGCTTCCCTAAAACCTGGTCGTCTTGTCAAGTTATTTCTCATGGTATAGAGAAACATTACAGATGGAGCCCGCCACACAAAGCGTTTGACGTCCCATTAACACCCCCCCGGAAGAGAAGCGAACACGCAGCGTTTGACATCCGATTAGCCGAACGCCCCCCCCCCCCCCCATTCGGGAGAGAAGCGAACGCGCAGCCTTTGACGTCCCATTAGCAACCCGAAGAGAAGCGAACGCGCAGGGTTTGACGTCCGCTTAGCAACCCGGGGAAGAGAAGCGAACGTTCGCTCCATGTTTGCATTTGTTTAGAAAACTCTCATGGCATGCGGCACACGTGCTGCTGACGTATGACGTAGCCCGCGTCCCAATAGATTAAGGAAAGTATCGGCTCACAGATCGGCTGCATTTTCCGATACCCGATCCATCTATTTTGTTGATATCGGGGCCGATATCCGATCCAGATATCGGATCGGTGCATCTCTAGTAGATACAGAGCCCCCCACCTTTGTTTTTGCGGGAGTCCCCAGTCTGATCCCAGCGGTGTAGCGAACGACCTGCTAGCTGCACGCTAGCATTGGGGATCTTCAGATTCAGCTAGGTCTCCGTGATAATGAGGGCGCAGCAATCACGAACATAGCGATTTCCCGCAAGCTGTAGTTCCAGATCTTCCATCTTGTGGGTGAGGGATCTGGCGTTGGTGAGATACAGGCTCGGGAGGGGTGGCTTGTGCGGTTGGTTCTTTAGCCTTAGCAGGAGGCGGTCTTGCTAGTTCGTCTGGGATGTTTTGGCTGTATTGAAATTCCCTCGAGACTGCGGTCTTATGTCGATAGCCGATGTCTACGAGGTCCTGTCGGCTGTAGTGGTGTGCCGCCGAAGCAAAAATACAAAAAGTCCACAAATAGACACATAGAAAACGCAAAAACAAACAAATGAGCTAAAGGCCGCTATTGAAGCATCTTGGGCATCCATAACACCTCAGCAATACCACAGGCTGATTGCCACCATGCCACGATGCATTGCTTGCAGTAATCCGTGCAAAAGGATTCCCAACCAAGTACTGAGTGTCATAATGGACATTTTCAAATGTTTGATTTTGTTTTGCTGTTATAAAACTATTTTTTTACTTGGTATGAGGAAATATTCTAATATTTTAGACTTAGACTTAGACAAACTTTATTGTCATTTTGTAAACACTAGGTACACGGGTTCGTTGCATACGGCTTTCAACAATGTAGTGATATTTCGGCTGAATAAAAAAAGTGAAATTTCTATATAAAAATATGAAATAAGATAAGTATAAAGTGCAGCAGTGATGAAGTATGTAAACAGTGTAGGAAACAAAACAGTATTTACAAAGTGTGCAGAGGAATGCTAAGTTGAATGTTCAACAGTCTGACGACAGCAGGGAAAAAGCTATTGCAGAACCTGGTGGACCTGCAGCAGATGCTGCGAAACCTCTTCCCAGAGGGCAGTAGGGAGAACAGGCCATGGTGGGGGTGTGATGGGTCACTGATAATATTTCGGGCTCGGGACACGCAGCGCTGGGATGATGACAAGTCCTGAATGGAGGGAAGAGGAGCCCCGATGATCCTCTCTGCTGTCCTCACCACTCTCCTCACGTTCTTCCAATCGGAGGCGCTGCAACCTCCACACCACACCGAGAGACAGCTTGTCAGAATGCTCTCTATGGTGCTTCAGTAGAACGTCTTCATGATGGGTGGGGGCAGGTGGGCTCTCCTCATCCTCCGCAGGAAGTACAAGCGCTTCTGTGCCCTCTTGACCAGTGTCGTGGTGTTCACAGTCCAGGTGAGGTCGTCTGTGATGTGGACCCCCAGGAATTTAGTGCTACTGACCACCTCCACAGCTGAGCTGTTGATGATCAGTGGAGCGTGGTGAGGCTGGTTCTTCCTGAAGTCGACGATGATCTCCTTCGTCTTCTCCACATTCAGGACCAAGCTATTGTCTCTGGACCAGCCCACCAACTGCTCCACCTCCTCTCTGTAGTCCAGGTCGTCGTTGTCACTGATGAGGCCCACCACCGTTGTGTCGTCTGCAAACTTCACGATGTGATTGGTGGTGAACCTGGGGACGCAGTCGTGTGTCATCAGGGTGAACAGCAGGGGGCTCAGGACGCAGCCCTGAGGGGAGCCTGTGCTGAGGGTGATGACATCTGAGGTGTTCTGTCCGACCCGGACTGACTGAGGTCTGTTGGTGAGGAAGTCTAGCAGCCAGTTTTGAAGGGGGCTGCTGAAGCCCAGGCGTTCCAGTTTTCCCACCAGATGCTGTGGAATGATGGTGTTAAACGCTGAACTGAAGTCCAGGAACAGCAACCGCACGTGGGTGTTCCTCTCCTCCAGGTGAGCCAGGCTCATGTGAAGAACGGAGGAGATGGCATCCTCAGTAGAGCGGTTCTGCCGGTAGGCAAACTGGAACGGGTCGAATGTTGGGGGGAGTCTGGAGACGATGTGTTCTTTGAGCAGCCTTTCGAAGCACTTCATCATGATGGGAGTCAGTGCCACAGGTCTGTAGTCATTAAATGAGGTGATTTGAGGTTTCTTTGGCACCGGAAGAATGGAGGCAGCCTTGAAGTATACAGGCACTGTGGCTTGGCCCAGCGAGATGTTAAAAATGTCTGTGATGACACCAGCCAGCTGACCTGGACATTCCTTGAACACCCGCCCAGGTATGTTGTCGGGGCCTGGGGCCTTACGTGGGTTGACTCTTCTCAGAGTCTTCAACACGTCAGCTGAGTCAAGGCAGAGTGCCTCCTCTTCCTGATGGGGAACAGATTTAACTGCAGGAGTGCTGTTTAGTGCCTCAAACTGCCCAAAGAAGTTATTTAGACCATTTAGGAAGTCAGCATCAACCTCACCCACCGGGGGGGGAGGCTAAGTTGTAGTCAGTGATCGCCCGTATGCCTTGCCACATACTCCTGGTGTTATTGCCGTTGTGGAAAGAATCCTGAATTTTTCGACTGCGGCTTCGCTTCGCTAACCTGATGGCACGGTTCAAGTTGGCTCTCGCTGTCCTCAGTGCCTCCTTGTCGCCAGACTTGAAGGCTGAGTTCCGTGGTCGTAGCGTATGACGTACCTCCTCAGTCATCCAGGGTCGTTGGTTGGCTCGGGTGATGATGTTTTTAGTGGTGCTGACGCCCTCGGTGCATTTGATGATGTAGGCTGACACAGTCATGGCGTACTCATCAATGTCGATCTGATTGTCATATGTTGCTGCTGATCTGAACATGTCCCAGTCAGAGCACTCAAAGCAGTCCTGGAGTGCCTCCATGGCCCCCTCAGACCACACCCTCACCTGCTTCACTGTGGGTTTTGCTCTGATCAGCAGGGGCCTGTATGCAGGGATTAGCATAACAGATAGGTGATCTGAAGAGCCGAGGTGGGGACGGGGGGCTGCTCTGAATGCATCTTTTATATTGGTGTAAACCAAGTCCAGAGTGTTCTCTGGAGAGTTGGAAAATCCACGTGTAGGTAAAAGTGAGGGAGAATAGTCTTCATGTTAGCCTGCTTGATGTCCCCAGCAATGATGAAAACACCCTCTGTGTGCGTGGATTGCAGCTCACCGATTGTTCGATAGAGAACGCTCCTGGCCTCTTTAGTATTAGCGCTAGGAGGCACACACACAGCCGTGATGCTAACAACAGTAAACTACCTGGGCAGGTAGAAGGGTCTGCAGTTAACAGTCAAAAGCTCGATGTCCGAAGAGCAGAAGCTGGCGACAGATCTAGCATTTTTGCACCAGTTGTTGTTGATGTAGACACACAGCCTACCTCCTCGAGATTTACCGCTTAGTTCGCTGTTTCTGCCGGTGCGGAATGTAGCTAGCCCCTCCAGGCTAACGGCGTTGTCCGGTATTGATGAGTTCCGCCATGTCTCTGTCAGGATGAGAGCGCAGCAGTTTCTAACCTCCCTCTTTGAAGAGAGTTCCAGTTGTAGATGGTCCATTTTATTATCCAGTGAGCGGACGTTGGAGAGGAAGATGGATGGAAGCGGCTGTTCGTGGGGGTTAGCTTTTAGCTTAGCCGTTAGCCCACCTCGACAGCCGCGCTTCCGCCGCCGGTCACACCGCCTACGCTTACTCCTCCTCCGGCGTGTCCTGCCCGGCGAGCCCGCTGCATCGTGAGCTTGTGGGGCTAGGGCCCGAAGCACTCCGAGGCTGCGTAAACAGACTAGGGTAGTTGTGGCTACGAGTCCAAAAACACTTGATGACCGTACCTCCAGCAGGCGCTGGCGATCATATACTAACCTACTGGATGGATAAACTAAACTTTGTGTTGTATGTAGTGCCCTAGGCGGCATATTTTGTGAAAATGCTCGTCGGTCGTCGAGAGCCGTAGCAGCCGCAGCCGACTGGGGCACCGCCATCTTGTGTTCCCGCCATCTTGTGTTTTGAGATAGGATATTTGAGTTTTCTTAAGCTGTATGCCATAATCAGCAATATTAAAATAATAAAAGGCTTGCGATATTTCAGTTGATTTGTAATGAATCCAGAATGTATGACATTTTTGTTTTTTTAATTGCATTAAAGAAAATAAAGACCTTTATCACAATATTCTAATTTTCTGAGACAGTCCTATACATGTTGAAGTAGTTGCATATACTAAGTTATCCCATATTTACTCAATGTTTAAGTAACTCCATACAAGTTATCTCACTTTTACTCAATACCTGTTGAAGTGTTTGCAAAAAAGCTATCCGATTATTTACTCAATATTATTATTGTGTGAAATTTAGCAAGAAAGTCTAGTGCATCGTTCACAGGAACACGGCACTCAGCACACTTGGAGATATCTAATCTGCCAACCGAGGAGAGACTCTGCACTGCTGTGGTCACGGAAAGGCCAAGCTTCTGTCGGCCCACTTCGTTAGCTAGCCAGCGTTGCTACGCCAAAAACTCCCCTCTCTTCAGTGTAGCAACGCCTTTGTAACCAGGAAAACCCAAAATGAAAAGAGGAGATAGCAGACTAAGAGCTCAGAATTGACGGAGAATGTAACACGAATACTGGTTGTCTTCTCCTCTTTGTTTTAGTGTGTGAATTAAGGTCTGATGGTATAAGACCTGACAGTAGTCTTCTCTTACAGTACTTCCAAAAAAGACAAAATTCCTTAAAAAAGCACCCACCTTCCTAAGACAAATTTCTGGTCGTGGGGCAAGGAGCTAGAGGAGATACATATGAAGACACGAAGAACAAAGAGCTAAACCACAAAATTTTAAAATGTCATTAAGATTTTGAAGCTGAACAGGAATAAGGAATAAAGTGAAGGGAATTGCCAAGCACCTGGGCAAGGTCTGAAGGGCAAAATAAGATCACAATCACATTCACACCTTATCACATTCTTGAAAACTAGTTGAAATTGTACATTTTGTTTGGTTCATGAATTTATGCATCGGTGTACATACTGTAGAAGGTCTCTTGACCAAGTTTTCCAGCTTTGTGTGGCTAAACTCCAGGCTGATGACATTGAAGAGCCTGTCTCGCTGAGACGAAGGACTCTCATAGTACCGTGTCCACTGGGCCATAGACATCTCTGTCCCCTTCTGAGTGCTTACATCCATGACATCGATCATACGTCTGCTTCCTGAGTAGAGAATAAAACATACCGTATTGGCCCGAATATAAGACGACACCGATTACCCCCTCTTTTTCAAGACTCAAGTTTGAAGAAAGACTTTTTGAACACCAAATTTAATTTTTATACAGAAAATTATTACAGTACATCTGAAACAAATGATTATAACAATATATTTGAGAGAAAAATCATGATATTTTGCCTCATTCAAATCATGCAAAAACTGAACACACATCTTAATATCTGAACATTTAAATATGTAAACTAAAGTGCAATCACATTTGTAAATGAATGGCTTCTGATTTTTGGAATGTAAATAAACAATACTGTGATAAAACAACAAAATTGCAATAACTGCATTAACCATCAAAGTGAAGTCTAACTGTAACTGTCTTGAAACAAATCTGAATAAGGAAAAACATTGCAATAAAATAATGAAAACTGCTACCGCTATTGTTGGGGAGCCTGAGGACTGTATTGGGGGTTGGATCAGATAGTTATGCTCTTTTCACCCCCGGGTGTCGGTCAGAACACAGCTTTACTGAATTATTGGCAAAAAAGTAACAGGCACTGTGGCTCAAAGCAGCAAACAGGCAACTGGCAAAAGGGTATTGGCTGATAGATTAGTTTGATCCTATGATTATGTTGGAATGTAACCTGTAATAATTAACTTAGCTTGTCCTGTCTTAACAAAAGCAGTAGAACAAAGTGCTAAGATCTTTTGAACTGATTGACCAGCTGCAGAGGAAGCAATCAAAGTTGTTCTGTTTACACAACGTCGTAAAAGACCCCCTGCTATGCTTTGACCCGCAGGCCAGGGGCTTCAACCCCATCCTGTCCACTCTCACCCCCACCCTGTTTCTTTCAAGTTTGATCAATTTTGAATAAAAATGTTCTTGCAAGAGGCCTGAGTCAGACCTCATTCGATCAGCGCTGTACGCACAGCGACGAATGACTCTCCACTTGCAAGTGCTTAAAAAGGGCATACTGTCTCCCATGTGGTTCTTGCAAAAATAGGTTAGAGTGAGCACCACTCTAACAATTCGGTGCCGAAACCCGGGACCCTTATACCCGCTGCTGGTGGACGGAGGACGACGTGCTGCATTGTCGACAAGCCAGCGTCCATTAGGAGGACCTGGAAAAGAAAGACCTGGGAAGAAAATTCTTTCCTGGGCCAGCATCTTAGGTCTGCCTTCGTCTGACAACAGTGGATTGACGGGGTCCGGTAGTGCAACAAACCAGGGGACGAGTAAGTAAAAGCCCTAAAGTAAAAGATGTGAAACGCGTAAAAAGTAGAGGTGCACGAGATATAGCTTAAGTCCCAGTGGAAGAAACAGGCTAAGAAAAGCAGAGCTTCTTTTTCCTTCATCGAAGAAGTGCGTAGATTCTTCTTTGTCTGTTTTTCCAAGCTAAGGGATCGGGCTTGGGTTAGTGTCCCAGTGGAAGGAACGTGCTAAGAAAAACAGAGCTTCTTTTTGTTAATCAAAGAAGAGCGTAGATTTTTCTTTGTCCGTTTTTCCGGCTAAAGAACAGCTTGGGTTCGACTCCCAGTGGAAGAAACGGGCTAGAACAAAACCAGAGCTTCTTTTTCTTAATTGAAGAAGGGCGTAGATTCTTTTTTGTCAGTTTTCCAAGCTGTTTGCATGAAAGTTGTGTGGTTGAGTGTGACTGGCAGGATAAATTGACTAAAAAGCAGTTCTAGCATTGATCCACGGCAATAACACAGGCTAGTAGTTTGTTGAAAGGTCAATTTAAACCTGCATTGAGGATCCACAAAGAAAAAAACTTGAAATAAAATTGGAAAAACTAAAACTACTAAAACTAGAATTTGCAATTCCTGAAGGAATTACGTGTGAAGGTGAAGAAGTTGAATAAATATTTAAGGAATGTTGCAGAATGATGTTGAAACGAGTTGAATCGGTTGAAAAATGTAGAAATGAGAAGGGAAAAAGGAACTGGGTGTGAATTTCAAAATAAAAGATGTGAAGTTTTTGTTAGGTTGTGGAATAGGTAAAGAAATGATGAACAGTTGAAAGTTGGAATGGGTTGAATCGGTTGAAAAATGTAGAAATGAGAAGGGAAAAAGGAATTGGGTGTGAATTTCAAAATAAAAGACGTGAAGTTTTTTGTAAGTGGGAAGTTGTGGAATAGGTAGAAAAATGATGAACAGTTGAAAGTTGGAATGGGTTGAATCGGTTGAAAAATGTAGAAATGAGAAGGGAAAAAGAAATTGGGTGTGAATTTCAAAATAAAAGTGAAGTTTTTGGTAAGTGGGAAGTTGTTGAATAGGTAGAGAAAAGATGAACAGTTGAAAGTTGGAATGGGTTGAATCGGTTGAAAAATGTAGAAATGAGAAGGGAAAAGGGAAAAAGGAATTGGGTGTGAATTTCAAAATAAAAGATGAAAACATGAAAATGTTGAATTTGTCAAGTTTGGGAATGTCCCCAATCTGATTTGAATGTGTTGAATTATGTGAATTTCAAACTGGAACAACATAAATGTGAAATGTTGAATCTGCCATTAAGAATGAATGGGGCAAAAATCGCCGTAAATTTGTGAATTTTGCGAAAACGGAAAGATTTTGGAATGAGAAAAATGTGAGCACCCATGCCATGAATATTTGGAATAAGTGAAAAGTGGAACGGAGTGAATCGGTTGAAGTATGTGGAACTAGTTAATGGACAAAAAAGTGAGCGGAAGATGTTGAATAATAAAGGACAGGAATAACAATAGTGTGAAGGTCTTCACCTTCACACTAATTAAGATGGGAAATAAGAACGGTAAATCTCTAGCTCTTGAAGGAGATGAAAAGTACCGTTTTTTTTCCTTCTATAATGCGCATAATTTAACTAATTTATTGTCCTAAAATCTGGGGTGCACATTATACATGGGTACAAAAATTTTTTAATTTTTTTTTTTTTAATTTTTTTTTTTTTTTTAAGAAAGTCATGGTACAACAAAACCAACAACAGGACTGACCGAGAAAGACGTGGAACAAAAAGACAGGGTGACATTACCAAAGACAGGAACAGAAACCAAACAGACATCATCCGACGGTGAGCGAGGGGCAGACAGGACTTAAATACAAAACATTACATTGATTGAGGTGACACAGGAAGAGAGGGGCGACGCGAACAGAAACTATGGCAACCTAGACACATAGCAAAACTGGGGACGAGACATGACAAATCTCCCTCGAAATAAAACTTGAAATCACCTTTCTTCTTGTTTGTTGTCAATCGCGCATCGCATTCAGCCATCCTGCCCAACACAGTCAGTAAAATTCATAATTGACGACACATCGTTTGCTGCGATGGAGCAATCCTTGATAGTGTGTTATTGTCAAATATTGTTTGTTTTTTAATCTCCATCGCGGACCAGACGTCATACGGAGGCAGTATGACTGCGCATGCGCACTATGGATCCCATGCGCAGAACGGATGCGCAAGACACGTCAGCTATATAAAGAGCGAGAGTTGTTTTCTTCCTATTAGTTTCAATTCACAGTTTAATTAGCAGTTTCAATCAGCAAATAACAAAATGCGTATTATAGGTAATATTTTATTTCACAACACTTTGCCTTGTTCCTTTCGTCTCTGCTGTTCACTTCAAACACGCTCCATGCGACCGCAATGCCCTCGTATCAGACGCTTGCTCGATCACCTGCTCGTTTGCTGTCTGTCACAATGTACCCTACACAAATCCGAAACATTTGTTGCGGCTCCGAGTCACGACGAGGGGCAAGTTTTGGTTTCCAGGGGTGTTTTTATTCCTCTTCAACGTCTCTGCCATACAGAGCCGCCTTTTTCACGTCCGCACGCCTTCACGGGCAGTCGGAGAAATCAACGCCAACAAAAAAAATACATCCAGCCTATTTAAGACCATACCAAAGACTATAAAAATGGGACCCATTGCCTCCCTGCGTGTGTGACGATCATTGGGATTTAAAATAAAAAAAAAAAAATTAAAAAATAAAAAAATTGGGTGCGTATTATACATGGGTACAGGCTTTTTTCCAGCATCAACATGCCATTTTTAGGGTGCGTATTATACATGGGGGCGCATTATACACGGAAAAAAACGGTACATGCCGAGTAGATTTCTTAATTGTATGCAATACATGCCAAAGTGGAAGAAAAAGTATGGAGTACAAGGAAAGTTGAAAGTTGAAATGTGGAACGTAGTGGTAGACATTTTGGAGGAGAGTGTGGCTAGGAAGCCAAAGGGATTGAAAAAGGAAAGAAAAGACCTTTACATGTCATTTATATTACTTCACACAAACACTACATCCATCTGCTCCTGGTTCGGCCCCCCAGTCAAAATTTAGAACCCAATTCGGCCCACAAGTCAAAAGTTTGCCCACCCCTGTGCTAGAGTGTGGTTGAAAGTTTCACAAGAGAGAAGAGAACAAATTCAAAAAACAAAAAATAGAAAGATAAAAAGTGATGAGGCCGCCATTCAATTAAGATTTGAAAAAGAATTCAGGTTGCACAGTGGCATCCCATTCAATGATGCAGCTGAGAGTGCTTATCAGCACCATCTTAAAAATGCGCTCCTCACTGGTTTCCCCCCTGACTTAGGCAACTGGGTGAGGAAACACTTGGTGGAAGCGGACACTGCTTGTGTTACAACGACCATGCAGTGGGCCAGAGACGCTGACAAAGTGATCAAAAAAGGCGAAAGTTCTGATGTATTTCATCTAGATGATGATAGTAATGATCTAGATGAAGATACAACGGTCTTCTTCCAAAGTTCCCAAAGGGGCAGAGGTCGCAAGCCACCATTCAAATCAAAACCCCCATCAGATTCAGACAACTGTTGGAACTGTGGGAAACATGGACACTGGTCAAGAGATTGTCGTCATAAAAAACAAAACCCATCAAAGGGCGGAGGAAGAGGCAGAGGAAAAGGCGCCGAACCTGGGGCGACAGGGCCTTCTCCGTGGCTGCCCCCTCTCTCTGGAACGCTCTCCCCAGGCACATCAGAGATGCCCCCTCCCTCCCTACCTTCAAAACCACCCTAAAAACCCACCTCTTCACATTAGCCTTTCCTAACTGACCCTGCCCTTGGTGTTTCTTTGCTCTTCTTATTTTCTTTTTTTCTTTCTTTTCTTAGTTTTCTTTCCCAATAAAGTTGTTCTTTATCCTCCCTCCTCCCCCAGCCCCCCCCCCCCCCCACACACACACACATGTAAAGCGACTTTGGGTATCTAGAAAAGCGCTATATAAATCCCAGTTATTATTATTATTATTATTATTAAAAGTCAAATTTTCAGCATGACAAGCTTCATCCCCTTTGACCGCTCATGCTCATACAGAGAAAGAAATAATAGATGTCCATACAGCAAAACATGTCATTGTCAGATTATTAGAATTTTTTTTTAGATTATTAGAGCTTCTGTCCATACAAGAAGTATGACAATGCTGTTTGTATGCCCAATGACAAATGACCAGAGATCAAATTGTGTGCACACTAAAGTTAAAATTTGCATATCAAGTGGTAAAGAAATGCAAATTGCTTCTAAAAGATAAATAAAAAATTAGAATGTGCTGTCCTAGCGTGCATGGGAGGGACCAGCTCATGATCGACTGCAGGAAATGGCCAGCCTGTGACGAATCATTGGTGCTGGGGCCCCACCCCTTGTGCGTGAGAGCTGTGCATGTGTGTGCGTATGTGTTAGAATGATGAAATCGGCTAAACCTTTAGTGCAAACAAATTGCTAGACTTTGGTCTATCTAAATTGCACCGCACAACAGAAACAATTTTGAAAAATAAAAATGAGCGGAAAAGAGAGAAATCTGTTTGCGGGCCGAAACCGATCCACACTAGTGCATGTTAGTGTCGAGCGCTCATGATAAATTCGAAAAAAAAACGACAAAACATGCTTTCAGGAATTGGAAGAAGCAAAATTATGAATTTAAGACATTGCAATGCTACATTTATTAGGAATAATTGATTGATTGTGTTATAAGATTATACAAACTTCTATATGTGAGCTAAATCTGAGAGATTGAATTCTTTAAATTTAAAAACAAAGAAAAAAAATTCTGATTAATTTGCCAGCAGTTTTTTTGTGTTGAGTTTCTTTTTGGACTGGTGGATTGTTTTAACAGGAACCTTGAGTTGAAAATGCTTGGATAAATTGGGACCAACGTGATAGAAAGACTCCTTTTTGGAAACTGTGTGTGAGATGCAAATGAGCATTGATGAATGATTGCCTGAATGAAAGGAAAATATAGGTTGAATGGTTGAAGTTGTTGGAGACTACTATGGAAAATTGGTAGAGTGACTTTGAAGAAAGAGTGATTTTGAGTACCGTTTTTTTTCCATGCATAATGCGCAAAATTTAACTACCGTTTTTTTCAGTGTATAATGCGCGAAATTTAACTAATTTATTGTCCTAAAATCTGGGGTGCGGATTATACATGGGTACAATTTTTTTAATTAATTAATTAATTAATTAATTAATTAATTAATTAATTAATTAATTAATTAATACAAGAGCACTTTCTTAATTAATTAATTAATTAATTAAGAAAATTATGGTACAACAAAACCAACAACAGGACTGACCAACAAAGACGTGGAACAAAAAGACAGGGTGACATTACCAAAGACAGGAACAGAAACCAAACAGACATCATGACAGTAACATATGCAATGATCCGACGGTGAGCGAGGGGCAGACAGGACTTAAATACAAAACACGTTACATTGATTGAGGTGACACAGGAAGGGAGGGGCGACGCGAACAGAAACTATAGCAACCTAGACACATAGCAAAACTGGGGACGAGACATGACAAATCTCCCTCCAAATAAAACTTGAAATCACCTTTCTTCTTGTTTGTTGTCAATCGCGCATCGCATTCAGCCATCCTGCCCAACACACTTACTCAGTAAAATTCATAATTGACGACACATCGTTTGATGCGATGGTGCAATCCTTGATGGTGTGTTATTGTCAAATATTGTTTGGTTTTTAATCTCCATCGTGGACCGGACGTCATACCGAGGCAGTATCACTGCGCATGCGCACTATGGATCTGATGTGAATAGTCCTCTTCTCTTCTTGACTGACAATGAATGTGATAGTTTAATACAATCAGCAAATAACAAAATGCGTATTACAGGTAATATTTTATTTCACAACACTTTGCCTTGTTCCTTTCGTCTCTGCTGTTCACTTCAAACACGCTCCATACGACCGCAATGCTCTCGTATCAGACGCTTGCTCGATCACCTGCTCGTTTGCTGTCACAATGTACCCTACACAAATCCGAAACACAAATCCGAAACATTTGTTGCGGCTCCGAGTCACGACGAGGGGCAAGTTTTGGTTTCCAAGGGTGTTTTTATTCCTCTTCAACGTCTCTCCCATACAGAGCCTTTTTCACGTCCGCACGCCTTTTTCACATGTCCGCACTGATCGCGGTGGTGCCTTTACGAGCAGTCGGAGAAATCAACGCCAACAAAAAAATATACATCCAGCCTAGTTAAGACCATACCAAAGACTATAAAGATGGGACCCATTGCCTCCCTGCGTGTGTGACGATCATTGGGACTTAAAAAAAATAAAAAAATAAATAAAAAAATAATAAAAAAAAATTGGGTGCCATTTTGCCAATTGCCATTTTTAGGGTGCGTATTATACATGAGGCGCATTATACACGGAAAAAAACGGTAATTTATTGTCCTAAAATCTGGGGTGCGCATTATACACGGGTACATTTTTTTTTTTTTAATCCGGATATCATACGGAGGCCGCCATTACAGATGCGCTTTCTTCTCTGCTGTTCACTTCAAACACGCTCCATACGAACACAATGCTCTTGTATCAGACGCTTGCTCGATCACCAGCTCGTTTGCTGTCACAATGTATCCTACACAAATACGAAACATTTCTTCGCTATTGAGTTTGCTAGCGCATGCGCAGTGATACTGACCGGCAGAATAACATCCGGTTGTTCCCAAAGATGATCTTTTTTCTGAAATAATTTTACGTTTACGGACTTAAGTCGGAGTCAAAATTTGGGTTCGTATTATACATGGGTACAGGCTTTTTTCCAGCATCAACATGCCATTTTAGGGGTGCGTATTATACATGGGGGCGCATTATACATGGAAAAAATGGTAAGCTAAATGCTGAGGAAAAAAAAGGGTTGCTTTTGGATTGGCAATTAACTAGAGAAAAAATGGAGAACCAGTAACACATGCAGGAGATGTGTGAACTGGGAAATTGAGAAGCGTTTTGGAAAGAAAGTCAAATGAAATGATGATAGAATCATATGTAGTATAGAACACATTCTCCCAAAACGTTTGTCAAGTTAAAAAGTTAAAGTCCCAATGATCGTCACACACACATCTGGGTGTTGTGAAATTTGTCCTCTGCATTTAACCCATCCCCATGGGATTTTGATCCATCCCCTGGGGGAGGGGAGCAGTGAGCAGCAGCGGTGCCGCGCTCGGGAATCATTTGGTGATCTAACCCCCCAATTCCAACCCTTAATGCTGAGTGCCAGGGTTTGAACCCACAACCTTCCAGTCTCAGGGCAGACACTCTACCACTAGGCCACTGAGCTAGTGTGAGGCATGGGTGTTGCTGAGCCTCAGAAGGAGGGAGGGAGTAGGACAGAAGTGAAAGATATTACAACACTTTAGGACATATGGATTCTCGAATACATTTGGCTTCATATCATTAAGTTAAAATGTTCTCAAGCTTTTCAAACTTTTGCTTGAAGCAATCGGAAGATGATTGAAAAGTGACTAAATAAGCTATGAGGAAGTGGTGTAGGTGTTAAGGGCACGCGCTTATGCGCTTCCCTGGCTAATCAGCACTTGTTTGAATGAAAAGGAAGAGGGGGAATTGGCTGAGCTTCCTGAAAAACTGTGGACAAAGGGCCCATCTGATGTAGGACTTTTAATGTCCATTACCCCAGTACAAATCCAACCAAGATCAGAGAATCTCCTTTAAAACAGGAGGCATTAAATGGGATAGCCCCTGTCATAAATGGTCTTTGGTTTGGAGGAATCATTAGGGAGTGCTCAAACTCTTCCCGCAAACACCCCTATCTGCCCAGTTTAAAAGGGCAATAAAATTGACTACAAGAGTTGCAAAAAGCAGACGAAGAACATTCCTTGGCAGGTAGCATGATCAGAGCACTCCAACTGAAAGATGTGTCAAATGCAAATTTACTGCGGCCTGATCTTTCTTCCCCACAGGTCAACAACCGCTCCAAGCCAGGAGACTGAGACGTCATAAAGGTCGACAAACTGGGCCAGCCATGGTGGGAGGGGCCTTTCCAAGTCTTGCTGACTACCCCCACTGCACTGAACATTGCTGGAAGGCCCAGCGAAGTTTCACCTCAACCACTGGACGTTACAGAGAATGCTGTACCCCATTTTCGGAGTGGGGGGGAAGTTTGACTACGAAGGGGCCTCGTCGTTTAGGGCGGGGCGTCTCAATGTTGGTGAAGAATGGAATCCATTAGATCCCCACTCTGACTAGGCAATGGGAAATATCGGTGTCTCTGCCATCCTCGTAGCAACGAGTCTCCACATGCCAGGTGGATCCTCTGCTGCGTTGTGGTTGGAGCGTGCTATGGTCTAAGGCAGGGGTGGGCAAACTACGGGCCGCGGGCCACATCCGGCCCACGGGACCGTTTAATCCGGCCCGCCAACCCTGAATAAATTGTATTATTAAACATTTTTTTTTGTCATATTGCCCGCAATGACTGCGTTTCCCCAGTAGATGGGGAACCGCTCGCCTGCGCATTTACTACCGGAAGCCGTGTCAGAAAGCTTGGTGCACACTCACAAATGCGTGTACGTACTCAGTAGTACGGACGGACATGGCGCACTCGCGCTCTATTTGTATCAGTGCCGAATTTAGAGCGTGGGCTGTGACGACAGCATTCTTGTAATTCGCGCGCTGAGCTTTCAGATACAGTTTTACGCTAAAGCCACCCACAAACCTCACCCTGGAATCCTTCTATTAAAATGAGTCGCCCAAGGAAAAGCAAGGTGGATACAGTGCCGAGTGTTTAAAAAAAGAGTGGCCAATTTGGCTCGACGTACGCGACGTGACGTTCAGCCACATGAACGTCAACATCAACCCGTCACAGATCGAGGTAAACGGACCAACACCTCGGATCTCTCCTAAGAATTGCCACAACAAATTTTACTCCAGACTATGACGCACTAGCAAAAAAGGGAGACCAACAACACTGTTCCCACTGAAAATGAAGGGGAGGCTCTCAAGTTTGTTGTAAAAAAATGTATTTTGAATATGATTTGTGCACATAGCAGGGATTGAAACTAGCGACCATTCTCATTTTCAAACAATGCAGGATGCTCAAGGACATTGATGCACCACCTGTTTGCGACTAATCTTAACCTGTAAAGTTCTTAAGGCTTACTTTAAGGAAGTGTTTCCCGTTTCCTCACCTCTGTTACCAGGTGTTTGTGAGTTAAAACTCTGCTCTGATTTTCAGATACCCCTCACCCTGTTGCCGTTTAGATTACTTTATTTGGATGTAGGCTTTCACCGATTCTTCAAGATGATATATTTGGTCAGAATGTTTGCCGTTTGATGTGATCTCATAAGATAAACATCTTTCATTAATCTGACCTGCAGCCACTGAAGTGATGGAGACTGTTATTCATAATAACAGTGTCGTATTTTATGAGAATTACTGATAGCAGTTTTTTAGTGATTTTTAAAAAAAAAATTATGCTGTTAATAAATGCATTTGTTTTCAAAAAACTTGTTTGGAATATCCATGCTTTTACTACCTACTAAAGGCCAAAATCTTTTATGCAATGTCCTTTACAGGTCGC
This sequence comes from Syngnathus typhle, assembly GCF_033458585.1. Classification (NCBI taxonomy): domain Eukaryota; kingdom Metazoa; phylum Chordata; class Actinopteri; order Syngnathiformes; family Syngnathidae; genus Syngnathus; species Syngnathus typhle. The sequence goes on from NC_083740.1 coordinate 17,145,889, forward strand.
TTATATTACTTCACACAAACACTACGTCCATCTGCTCCTGGTTCGGCCCTCCGGTCCAAATTTAGAACCCAGTTCGGCCCGCGAGTCAAAAAGTTTGCCCACCCCTGGTCTATGGGCTCGTCTGAATAGACCAAGTGACAATGTCGACCGAGGAAAAAGATGGTCACATGATGAGAACTTTGAGGACTGGTCATGGGACCCCAGAAACCCATACGAAATCAACACTTGGTACCGGTGTGTGGCGTTCACTGTGCGATCCCACACACAGGAGGGATGCTGTGTGTTCCAAACTCCCCCACTTCCTCCACGCAAGTTCACCTGGAGGCCAGAACAATGACTGTCACCGAAGCAAAATGCATGACCTCTGTGGGAGGAGTTGGATTTCAACTCCGTGCTGTTACAGTCAGTGATGCTACTCCTACCGCCCTGGACTCACAGAAAAGAACCTGTGATCGAACTCTTTTGGATTAGTCCCAATGTGAGTGTTGAAGGACGATAGATGCCACAAGTGGCCTAAACAAAAAGGCTACCTAGTAGAATGCACTACACGTGTTTCATCCAAGAAAACGAAACCCACGAATGCATTAACGACTGCTCTCCAAGAGGAAACTGGATGGGAGCTTTGGACATCACCGCTGAGTGCCTGGATGGGAGAGCCATTTCAAGGCGTAAGGGCTCTCCTACCAACATGGCTGCACCATCGGAAGGGACCTACTTAATTCAGAATGGCTCGTGGCTTTGTGGTCACAAGAGTTGTCCGATGCTGTCCGCCAACTGGACACGGGTGTGTGGGGGACCGACCACACCTACAGGATACAACATCATCAGCTGACGACAGCACACAACTCTCCTGGACATCGACGCAGGGCTGTTGCAACCTTTGAACCACATTATCCCGTCTGGGGTGCGAATGTCCCTGACATCACAAAGTGTGGTTCGTCGGAGACAAAGTCCTTCATGCGCTTTTTCCTTGAATCAGAGTTGGAAAACAATACCTCTTCATCGAGACACTGAACTATCGTTTTCAATCCTTTGTGAATCTCTCACGGCAAGTCAGCGATGGACAAAACAGAGAGATTCAGGCTATTGGACTAATGGTCTTGCAAAACAAGATGGTTCTGGACTTGATGACTGCAGAGCAAGGTGGCGTGTGCCACATCATTGGGACTTCCTGTGGCACATACATTCCAGGAGTTAATGATACACATCAACAACGCCGTGAACTGACTGAAGAATTTACACCCAGGCCATGTCAAAAGACAAAGTCCCACATCAATGGGGTTTCTTTTCATGGCTATTCTCTGGTGCTTGGTGGCAACTGCTGTTGAAACTTGTGACTCCTATGCTTGTTGTGCTGGTATTGTTGTGCTCGTTTACAACTTGTGTGATCTCATGTTTGAAGTCAGCTGTATCAAGGTCTGTGTCTTCTACCGTAGCTGAAGTCCGAATGCAACATCTCAGGCATGTTGAATGTGATGATTTTAATGCGCTGCGGACAGAAGATTGCGATAATGCTGATTAGTTGAGCGTTTTTCACAGAAAGTTGATAATCTGACAGTCGGAAATGCCTCGCAAGTAATAAATACGTTGATGTACTGTTTCTGTGTTTTTGTTTTTATTTTCCTATCTTCATTATATTTTCTTTCTTATGTTTGTTAATCGGGGTGACATAATCATATGATAAACAGGAGGGATATGTTAGGGTTGATAGATTAGTTTGATCCTATGATTATGTTGGAATGTAACCTGTAATAATTAACCTAGCTTGTCCTGTCTTAAAAGTAGTAGAACAAAGTGCTAAGATCTTTTGAACTGATTGACCAGCTGCAGAGGAAGCAATCAAAGTTGTTCTGTTTACACAACGTCGTAAAAGACCCCCTGTTATGCTTTGACCAGCAGGCCAGGGGCTTCAGCCTCATCCTGCCCACTCTCATCCCCACTCGCACCCCCACCCTGTTTCTCTCAAGAAAAATGTTCTTACAAGAGGTCTGAGTCAGACCTCATTCGATCATCGCTGTACGCACAGCGACGAATGACTCTCCACTTACAAGTGCTTAAAAAGGGCATACTGTCTCCCGTGTGGTTCTTGCAAAAATAAGTTAGAGTGAGTACCACTCTAACACTACCGCTATAGTTGGGAAGCCTGAGGACTGTATAGGGGGTTGGCTCAGATGGTTATGCTCTTTTCGCCCCCGGGTGTCGGTCAGAACACAGGAGGGAAGACGTGGTTCAGTCTTGATTGCTTTACTGAATTATTGGCAAAAAAGTAACAGGCACTGTGGCTCATAGGGGTATACAGGCAAATTGGCAAAAGGGTATTGTGTGAAGCGTGTGAAGGGTGTGTGTGGTTTGTGGGGTGTGTGTGTGTGTTTTTGCCACAGACAGAAATACAATACGCAAGTCAACGCTCAACCTCTGACGTCACACACTCGAGACGGCACACATTACATAACTAACTGCGCGTGACGGTTCCGCTATACTACTGTATTTTTCAGACTATAAATCGTGTTTTTTTTCTCCATAATTTGGGGGGGGGGGCGATTTATATGTGAATTTTTTCACGAATTTTTACTTGATCATTAACACTACTTACTTACTAGTATAGTTGATCACTTCACGTTATTTTCACTTTACACCGCATGGGGGCGCACTATGGCTGTGGAATAATTGGCGCCTCACTGACAATGAGTTCTATTCACTGACTTCCGGTGTCGGGAGATTTAATTATTTTGAGTGACACAGATTATTCGATAAACTTGTTATTTATGTTATAGTTATTTGATATATAGTTTATTTAGAGTAGCAACGTGTATGTTGTTAGACTTCAGTAGTTTCCGATTTTCTAGGGAGGCCGTGAAGGCAGCAGGGGGGGGGTGGGGGAAATGAGCGATCCAGGGCGCTTGTGTGTGTTGGCTCACATGTTGCGCTCTTGATTTGTGAAATAAAGAGCCGGTTACCAAACCCACGTCTTGCCTAGTACTTCGGTAACACTACAATATAGTTCTACCCCCCACCATAGACCCCTTCCAGTTTGCGTACCGAGCCAAACGGTCCTCTGAGGATGCCATTTGCTCTGCCCTATATTCGGCCCTCACCCACCTGGAGAGTAGGGACTCGTATGTGAGATTGCTGTTTGTGGACTTCAGTTCTGCCTTCAACACCATTGTGCCACAACGACTCATCTGCAAACTCGCCAAGCTGGGCCTCAGTACCTACCTCTGCAACTGGCTACTAGACTTCCTCAGTCAGAGACCTCAGGTGGTACGTGTTGGCGGCAAGATCTCCGCCAGCATCATGCTGAGCCTGGGGGCCCCCCAAGGCTGCGTGCTCAGTCCGCTGCTCTTCACCCTGCTGACGGATGACTGCGCTGCGAGCTACGGCACCAACCGCATGGTGAAATTTGCTGACGACACGACTCTGGTGGGTCTCATCACCAAGGGCGATGAGACTCGGTACAGGCTGGAGGTTGACTTTCTGACCACGTGGTGCAAGGACAACAACCTCCTGCTGAACGTCAACAAGACCAAGGAGATTGTTGTTGACTTCCGGAAGGGTCACACCAAACACCTGCCGCTGACCATCGACGGTGCTGTAGTGGAGAGAGTGAGCAGCACCAGGTTCCTGATGGTGCACATCAGTGAGGATCTCTCCTGGTCCACCAACACCGCATTACTGGCGAAGAAGGCCCAGCGCCGCCTGTACTTCCTGCGGAAACTCAGGCGAGCGTGTGCTCCTCCGGCCGTCATGACTACATTTTACCGTGGCACCATTGAGAGCGTCCTCTCCCGTTGTATTGCTGTTTGGGGTGGTAGCTGCACTGACTACAACATGAAGGCCCTGCAGCGCATAGTGAACATGGCTGGTAAGATTATTGGTGCTTCACTCCCCTCCTTGAAGGACATTTACACCTCCCATCTCACCCGCAAGGCGACCACGATTGTGAGGGATGTGAGTCACCCCGCTCACTCTTTGTTCAAGCTTCTGCCCTCTGGGAAGAGGTACAGGAGCCTGCGCTCCCGCACCACCAGACTCACCAACAGCTTCATACTCCAGGCTGTTAGGGTCCTGAACTCTCTCCCCCCTTCTGCGTAGCGTCCTGTACTTTTGCGCTATATTCTGACTGTCTGCTGTATGCACACTTGCTCCGTTTTGCTACTCTTATTTATTGTGTTATTGTTTATTTATTATTTATTCATCACTCTTATTATTCATTGTTTGTGCCTTTTTATTTTGTTGTTTGCTTGTAGTATGTAGGTTGTGTACTATGTCTTGTCACCGTGGGATAGTGGAAACGTAATTTCGATTTCTTTGTGTGTCTTGGCATGTGAAGAGATTGACAATAAGGCGGACTTTGACTTTGAAAAAAAATACATAGATCTGTGGAATAATTGGAGCCGCCAACTGACAACGAGGCTAACGTCAGGGGCGCACGTAGGTACGGAATCGACAGTTGTTGTTTTTTTTGACACAGAGGATGAATATTCCGGTGGATTTAATGGTTTGGAGTGACACGGATACGGATGGTTCGTTAAAATAGTTGTTTATATTACATTTATTTATTACATTTATATCTAGTCTGACGTCAGCGGTGGACGTAGTTCCGGTGTCAACAGCTGTGTTGTTGTTTTTTCGTCTTTTTTAAGTGACACGGAAGATTCTGATGAATTTATTCATTTGGAGTGACACGGATGGTTTGATAAGATTTTTGTTTATATTACATTTATTTGATATGTCTAGTCTGACGTCCGCGGCGCACATAGTCTTTGCGGCGTCAACAGCTGTGTTTTTTTTTTTCCTTTTTTTTCCCGTTCTTTTTCAAGTGACACGGAAGGTTCGATAAAATTGTTTATATTATTGTTATTTCATACATACCGTTTTTTTCCGTGTATAGTGCGCAAAATTTACCTAATTTATTGTCCTAAAATCTGGGGTGCGTATTATACATGGGTACAAAGAAAAAAATTTTTTTTTTTTTTTTTTAATTTTTTTTTTTTTTTTAAAGAAAGTCATGGTACAACAAAACCAAAAACAGGACTGACCGACAAAGTCGTGGAACAAAAAGACAGGGTGACATTACCAAAGACAGGAACAGAATGACAGTAACACATGCAATGATCCAACGGTGAGTGAGGGGCAGACAGGACTTAAATACAAAACACGTTACATCGATTGAGGTGACACAGGAAGAGAGGGGCGACGCGAACAGAAACTATGGCAACCTAGACACATAGCAAAACTGGGGACGAGACATGACAAATCTCCCCCGAAATAAAACTCACCTTTCTTCTTGTTTGTTGTCAATCGCGCATCGCATTCAGCCATCCTGGCCAACACACTTAGTCAGTAAAATACATAATTGACGACACGTCGTTTGATGCGATGGTGCAATCCTTGAGGGTGTGTTATTGTCAAATATTGTTTGTTTTTAATCTCCATCGCGGACCGGACGTCATACGGAGGCCGCCATTACAGATGCGCAGAACGGATGCGCAAGACACGTCAGCTATATTAAGAGCGAGAGTTGTTTTCTTCCTATTAGTTTCAATTCACAGTTTAATTAGCAGTTTCAATCAGCAAATAACAAAATGCGTATTACAGGTAAAATTTTATTTCACAACACTTTGCCTTGTTCCTTTGGTCTCTGCTGTTCATCCTAAAACACAAAGGCGCTCTTTAAGCAATGCGACAGTGAGCGCCCGGCGCGCTGCGGTTGCGCGACCGCACCAAATTAAGCTCCCTGCGCAGTGCGCACTGAGGTCCACTTAAATTTTAGAAAGTACATCAGGACTTTAAAAATATCTTCTAAATTTCAGCGACGGCTCTGTCCAGCGCGGTGCAGTTGGGCGGTCGGCGGCGCGCTACGGTTGAGCGTTCTCTCTCGCGCTCTCTCTCTCACTCTCTCTCGCACACACGCGCACACACGCGCACGCGCACACACGCAAACCGGGTATCATACGGAGGCCGCCATTACAGATGCGCAGAACGGATGCGCAAGACACGTCAGCTCTATAAAGAGCGAGAGTTCAGTTCTCCACCTATTAGTTTCAATTCACAGTTTAATTAGCAGTTTCAATCAGCAAATAACAAAATGCGTATTACAGGTAATATTTTATTTCACAACACTTTGCCTTGTTCCTTTCGTCTCTGCTGTTCACTTCAAACACGCTCCATACGACCGCAATGCTCTCGTATCAGACGCTTGCTCGATCACCTGCTCGTTTGCTGTCTGTCACAATGTACCCTACAAAAATCCGAAACATTTGTTGCGGCTCCGAGTCACGACGAGGGGCAAGTTTTGGTTTCCAAGGGTGTTTTTATTCCTCTTCAACGTCTCTCCCATACAGAGCCGCCTTTTTCACGTCCGCACGCCTCTTTCCCGTGCGCGCACGGAGCGCAGTGGTGCGTTTACTGGCAGTCGGAGAAATCAACGCCAACAAAAAAAATTACATCCAGCCGAGTTAAGACCATACCAAAGACTATAAAAATGGGACCCATTGCCTCCCTGCGTGTGTGACGATCATTGGGACTTAAAAAAAAAAAAAAAAATTTCATAAAAAAAAATTCATAAAAATTGGGTGCGTATTATACATGGGTACAGGCTTTTTTCCAGCATCAGCATGCCATTTTTAGGGTGCGTAATATACATGGGGGCGCACTATACACGGAAAAAAACGGTAAGTCGCTCCTAAGTCTCCCCCCCACCCAAACTATGAAAAAAAACGCGATTTATAGTCTGAGAATTACGGTATATACGGTTTTAGAATTAATGATTAATGTATCAAATTTCTTCCCAAATACTATTATTGTCATAGTTCCATTAATTCGACTCTTCATTGAATAAGTCAAAGTCAGCTTTATTGTCAATTTCTTCACATGTCAAGACACACAAAGAAACCGAATATATATATATATGTATGTGACAAATAATGTGTGTGTGTGTGTGTGTGTGTGTGTGTGCGTGCTTGCTTGCTTGCGTGCGTGTATGTATGTACAGTGCCTTGCGAAAGTATTCTGCCCCCTTGAACCTTTCAACATTTCGCCACATTTCAGGCTTCAAACAAAGATATAAAATTGTAATTTTTTGACAAGAATCAACAACAAGTGGGACACAATCGTGAAGTGGAACGAAATTGATTGGATAATTTAAACTTTTTTAACAAATAAAAAACTGAAAAGTGGGGCGTGCAGTATTATTCGGGCCCTTTAATTTCAGTGCAGCAAACTCACTCCAGAAGTTCAGTGAGGATCTTTGAATGATCCAATGTTGTCCTAAATGACTGATGATGATAAATAGAATGCACCTGTGTGTAATCAAGTCTCCGTATTTGAGACTTTCCGTGTACCTGCTCTTTGATAGTCTCAGGGTTCTGTTTAAAGCGCAGAGAGTACCATGAAGACAAAGGAACACACCAGGCAGGTCCGAGATACTGTTGTGGAGAAGTTTAAAGCCGGATTTGGATACAAAAAGATTTCCCAAGCTTTAAACATCTCAAGGAGCACTGTGCAAGCAATTATATTGAAATGGAAGGAGTATCAGACCACTGCAAATCTACCAAGACCCGGCCGTCCCTCCAAACTTTCATCTCAAACAAGGAGAAGACTGATCAGAGATCCAGCCAAGAGGCCCATGATCACTCTGGATGAACTGCAGATAACTACAGCTGAAGTGGGAGAGTCTGTCCATAGGACAACAATCAGTCGTGCACTGCACAAATCTGGCCTTTATGGAAGAGTGGCAAGAAGAAAGCCATTTCTCAAAGATATCCATAACAAGTCTCGTTTAAAGTTTGCCACAAGCCACCCGGGAGACACCAAACACGTGGAAGAAGGTGCTCTGGTCAGATGAAACCAAAATCGAACTTTTTGGCCACAATGCAAAACGATATGTTTGGCGTTAAAGCAACACAGCTCATCACCCTGAACGCACCATCCCCACTGTCAAACATGGTGGTGGCAGCATCATGGTTTGGGCCTGCTTTTCTTCAGCAGGGACAGGGAAGATGGCTAAAATTGATGGAAAGATGGATGGAGCCAAATACAGGACCATTCTGCAGGAAAACCTGTTGGAGTCTGCAAAAGACCTGAGACTGGGACGGAGCTTTATCTTCCAACAGGACAATGATCCAAAACATAAAGCCAAATCTACAATGGAATGGTTCACAAATAGACGTAACCAGGTGTTAGAAGGGCCAAGTCAAAGTCCAGACCTGAATCCAATCGAGAATCTGTGGAAAGAGCTGAAGACTGCTGTTCACAAACGCTCTCCATCCAACCTCACTGAGCTCGAGCTGTTTTGCAAGGAAGAATGGGCAAGAATTCCAGTCTCTCGATGTGCAAAACGGATAAAGACATACCCCAAGCGACTTGCAGCTGTAATTGGAGCAAAAGGTGGCTCTACAAAGTATTAGCGCAAGGGGGCCGAATAATATTGCACGCCCTGTCATGATTCGTCCCGGGTCACGTCCATGTTGTCATTGTTTTGTCCGTCTGTCTGTGTGCTCATGTCCGTGGATCATGTCAGTGTGCTTCTGTCATGTCTCGTCCCTAGTTTTGCTAGGTTGCCATGGTTTCTGTTCGCGTCGCCCCTCCCTTCCTGTGTCACCTCAATCAATGTAACCGCGTTCACCTGCCTCGTGTTTTGTATTTAAGTCCTGTCTGCCCCTCGCTCACCATCGGATCATTGCTTGTCGGTTGTTGCGTGTGTTGTTGTCGCCAGGTCCTGTTGTTTTCTTGTCTTACGTCCTGGTCAGTCAGTCTAGTCATTGTTGTGTTAATGTCATGATGTCTTTTTGTTTCACGTCTTTTTCAGTCAGTCTTGTTTTGTCAGTGAGTTAGGTTCGTGTACCAAGTATGTATTTTGAGTTCTTCCAATAAACCCTGGTCCAAGCTGCACATGGTCGCCCTGCTCCATTTCCAACTCCCTCCAAAGCCTGACAGAATGATCAGACCACTACAGCGACCAGCGCTTGGACCTCCCTCCACCATCAGCTCCCACTGCGACGCCCGATCTACGTCCATTGTCTGGGCAGGTACCAGCGCGATCGGCTCGGCGGTCGCCATCGGACTTCGCTGCCGTGACGCCGGACCCGCGGCCGTCATCGGAGTCCTCCCGGCGCCATCGGCTGCGAGAATCATCGGACTTCGCTGTTGCAATGCCGGACCCGCGGCCGCCATCGGAGTGCCTCCCGGCGTCATCAGACTCGCGGTCGCCATCGGGCTCCACCTCAGCGTTACAGGACCCGTGGGCGTCGCAAGATTCGAACCAGCTGCGTCGGACCCGCGATCGTCCATGGCCCCACCCCCACGGCTGCAGCGCGTGGTGGCTCTTGCCGCTGCGCACAGCTCCGCCTTCCAATTGCCGCTTATTGCGGTCCGGACTTCAAACTGCTGCCGATTGCGGCTCTGACATTTCAAGTTCCCGCCGAGCACGGTTCCGTCCCCCAATTGTCCCCCCGAGTGCGGTGTGTGTGAGTTGCCGCTCGAGTGTGGTTCAGGTTTGTGTGAGTTGCCGCCCGAGTGCGGTTCAGGGTTGTGCGAGTTGCCGCCCGAGTGCGGTTCAGGCTTGTGAGAGTTGCCGCTCGAGTGTGGTTCAGGTCTGTCTGAGTTGCCGCCCGAGTGCGGTTCAGGGTTGTGCGAGTTCCCGCCCGAGTGCGGTTCAGGGTTGTGAGAGTTGCCGCCTGAGTGCGGTTCATGTCCCCCAAAGTTGCTGCCGTTTGCGAGTCAGGCCCCCGGTGTGTGCCGCGAGTGTGGCCCTGGGCCCCTGACCTCCGCTAAGTGCTGCCTCCACCTGTCAGTGGATCACCAGCTTCCTGACCAACAGGAGACAGCGTGTGAGGCTGGGGGGCATCACATCTGACACCCGGACCACCAATACTGGAGCCCCTCAGGGGTGCGTCCTCTCCCCACTGCTCTTCTCTCTCTACACCAATGATTTCTCCTCAGGTGACTCTCCTGTGAAGCTCCTGAAGTATGCAGACGACACCACTCTCATCGGACTGATCCAGGACGGTGATGAGACTGCGTACAGACAGGACGTGGAGCGGCTGGTCCACTGGTGCAGCCAAAACCATCTGGAGCTGAACCCGCTCAAGACCGTGGAGATGACAGTGGATTTCAGGCGAGACCCTTCACCACTTTTACCCCTCACTATCCGCAGTAATACTATTCTCTCCACAGACACCTTCAAGTTACTGGGAACCACAATCTCTCGGGACCTGAAATGGACCGGCCACATAGACTCTGTCCGGAAGAAGGCCCAGCAGAGGCTGTACTTCCTGAGACAGCTCAAGAAGTTCAACCTGCCGCGAGAGCTTCTGAAGACCTTCTACACTGCCATCATCCAGTCTGTCCTCTGCACCTCCATCACTGTCTGGTTTGGATCGGCCTCCAAACAAGACAAGCACAGACTACAACGGACAATCAGAACTGCAGAAAAGATCATTGGAATCAACCTCCCATCTATCCAAGACTTGTACCTGTCCAGGACCAGGAAACGTGCAAGGAACATCTCTACAGACCCTTCTCACCCAGGTTGCAGTCTGTTTGAACTACTCCCCTCCGGACGGCGTTATAGAGCTCGGTACGCCAAAACCAGCAGACACAGAGACAGCTTCTTCCCCCAGGCTGTTGCTCTGATGAACTCGCACCACTCAGTCTCAGAGTCATTACTGTGCAATAACATCCTGCTCTTCACACCTTTTTTGAATTTGTCTACACTGTTTTTGCCATTATTCACATGTCCTGAATGTTGTTAGTCACCTAAATGTTGAACAGAGGGTGTGTTTTTACCGAAGTCAAATTCCTTGTTTGGCACGCTCAAACATGGCGAATAAAAAACTCTTGAATCTTGAATCAAGTTGTTTCTAAAACCAGTAGGGTCGTTTGGACCGGTGTTTCGTTTCACTTCAAGATTGTGTCCCACTTGTTGTTGATTCTTGAAAAAAAAATTTTTTTATATCTTTATGTTTGAAGCCTGAAATGTCGCGAAATGTTGAAAGGTTCAAGGGGGCCGAATACTTTTGCAAGGCACTGTATGTATGTACATATGTATGTATGTATAAACGTAATTTCCGGACTATAAGACGCGTTTTTTGTCATAGTTTGGGTGGGGGGGCGACTTATAATAAGGAGCGACTTGTGTTTTTTTTCAAAAATGTTACAAAAAAAAAAAGGTGAAACAACGATAAACGAACCGCGATGTAGCAAGGGATTACTGTAATTTGAATTTCAAGTGAGGTCAGCAGCGCGACGCGCCGTGGCGGTTGTTTACAAAAAGGACAAAGATTGAGCACGGGATGACAAAGATGACGAAGGGCCCCATGTACTACCGGCATCATTAGCGGCTTTGTTTCTAAGTGACACGGCGGACAAAGAGTTTGAAGGATTTAGAGTGACACAGAAGGTTTGAAAAACTATTATGACTTTTATGCCCGGTCCTACTCTACGGAGGTCTCTTTCACCTCCGTGGATAGAAGTCGGGGGCCGGCGCTCGGCCGGGTGGCTGTCCGGGGACGGTGGATGGGGCTCGGACATGGCTTTTACGCACGCCCGGTCCTACTCTACAGAGCTCTATTTCACCTCCGTGGATGGAAGTCGAGGGCCGGCGCTCGGCCGGGTGGCTGTCTGGGGACGGTGGATGGGGCTCGATCATAGCTTTTACGCACGCCTGGTCCTATTCTATGGATCTCTCCTCCACCTCCGTGGCTGGAAGTCCACGCCGCCACACGCCTGGAAGTTTGTTTTGTTACATAAAGAGCCATTTACCAAACCCACGTCTTTCCTTGTACTTTTTTGACAAAGGACGATTGAAGGATGTAATGAATTGGAGTGACATAGATGGTTTTATAAACCTGTTATTTATGTAATAGTTTTTTTTAATAACTCTGAATGTTACGTCAGGCCCGTTCTCAGCTCTTTGTTTGTGTTTATGTCACGTTAGCATACCTATTAGGGGTGTAACGATACATCGATACACATCGATTAATCGATATAATGCTCTACGATTTATTGGCATCGATGCTAAACGTAAACATCGATTTATATCGCCGTGTTTGACCTCGGACATTAGACGCGACTATTTTGAAATCCAGTTCATTGTTGCTCGCTTCCTCTTTCCGGGAGCAGTGCGCACGGTGTTGTTGTCTTGTGAGCAGAGCAGGCACGTGAAAGGGGAGTCGACAACTAGTACGCGGCTCCTGGGCTGGTGCTATGGCTAGTGTCCAAGAAGACGAGGAAATTTGCTCCCCTTTGGGCTTCAAGTCATTCGTTTGGAAGCACTTTGGATTCCAAAGAAAAGGGATCAACGGACAATTAAAATTATTGTAAATAAATAGTTCAGTAATGCACTTTAAAGTTAATGGTATTACAAAAAATAAAGAATATTCATTTTTCTTTACTTATATGAGAAAAAATATAGGAATCTGATAAAGTTCAGTGTTAAAATAAGCACTTTGTATATGTACTACAATACTTTTGTAATTTCCTAAATAAAGAGTTTGCAGTACCTTGATTTTGCGTATGAATTGTTATAAATCAGAATATTGCTCTATATTTTTTATTTAAAAAAAAATATAAAATAAAAATATCGATCGTGGAGCACTATATCATGATGTATCGTGAATGAATCACAGCAGGCTTTAAGATATCGGCAAATATCGTATCGTGGTTCTTTGTATCGATATGATACGTATCGTGACAAAACCCGCGATTTACACCCCTATTGAATACCATACTAGTATACTTTTTCATATTCATTCATTCTCGCGCTCTATTCGTATCAGTCCCGAATTTAGAGCGTGGGCTTTGACGACAGCATTCTTGTAATTCGCGCGCTGAGCTTTCAGATGCAGTTTTGCGCTAAAGCCACCCACAAACCTTCCCCTGGAGAGTCGCCCAAGGAAAAGCAAGGTGGACACAGTGCCGAGTGTTTAAAAGAGAGTGGCCAATTTGGCTCGACGTACGCGACGTGACGTTTAGCCACATCAACATCAACCCGTCACAGATCGAGGTAAACGGACCAACACCTCGGATCTCTCCTCAGAATTGCCACAACAAATTTTACTCCAGACTATGACGCACTAGCAAAAAAGGGAGACCAACAACACTGTTCCCACTGAAAATGAACGGGAGGCTCTCAAGTTTATTGTAAAAAAATGCATTTTGAATATGATTTGTACACATAGCAGGGATTGAAACTAGCGACCATTCTCATTTTCAAACAATGCAGGATGCTCAAGGAGATTGATGCACCACCTATTTGCGACTAATCTTAACCTGTAAAGTTCTTAAGGCTTACTTTAAGGAAGTGTTTCCCGTTTCCTCACCTCTGTTACCAGGTGTTTGTGAGTTAAAACTCTGCTCTGATTTTCAGATACCCCTCACCGTGTTGCTGTTTTGATTACTTTATTCGGATGTATGCTTTCACCGATTCTTCAAGATGATATATTTGGTCAGAATGTTTGCCGTTTGATGTGATCTCATAAGATAAACATCTTTCATTAATCTGACCTGCAGGCACTGAAGTGATGGAGACTGTTATTCATAATAACAGTGTCGTATTTTATGAGAATCACTGATAGCAGTTTTTTAGTGAATTATTATTATTATTTTTTTAATGCTGTTAATAAATGCATTTGTTGTCAAAAAACTTGTTTGGAATATCCATGCTTTACTACCTACTAAAGGCCGAAATCTTTTATGCAATGACCTTTACAGGTCGCTTATATGACTTCACACAAAGCCTACGTCCATCTGCTCCTGGTTCAGCCCTCCGGTCCAAATTTAGAACCCAGTTCGGCCCGCGAGTCAAAAAGTTTGCCCACCCCTGGTCTAACCTCTTCGGCGAGGATTGGTAGCAGAGCCCAAGTTGAGGAGTCGAGTCAGACCATTGCTCGTCTGAACTTCTCTGCCTCAACACACCAACATAGGCAAGTACCCTGCCAGAAAGGTGAAATTCCAGGTTTCTAATGTAAGCTTCTGTCGGCATAAATAGGATCGCCAAGATCCCCGCCTCTGGCGACACCCCAGCTCACAGAGCACCTGACCAATTTGGCCGCTCCCACAAGTTGTCAGCTCATGGGAAAAATGACCCATATTGTATTTTTGGGCTGAGGCGTCCACCAGCTACTCACCAACAAGCCCCACTTCCAGGCCTGGCTCCAGAATAAGGCAATGATGACCCAGATACAGCAAAGGGAAAACACAACCCACTTATTGTACTCTTCATGAGTACAATAAGTGGGTTGACCCTGTTTTGACCCAAACTGTTTGACCCTGCCAAGGGCATAAATTCCCAGACAACCTATCTCCTAGGATCATTGTGACAAAGAAACCCTTCGACCATGTTAAAGTGATGACTCACAGTTCATTTTTTTAATTTAATAAAATTCACTTTCAAAGCAAAATTTTATGTCTCAACAATTCGACTTCCAAACACAGTCAGATTCCATTGTGTTTGTGAGTTGAAGACGACCTGTACTACAAATCTTTGCTCAGTGAATGAAATAAAGGCTTACCAACAAACATCTTGACATCACTCACACTGAAGCTTGGATCAGGCATTCTATAAAACAAGAAAAAGGTGTTACTTAGCCCACTTTATGGAACAAATTATGAGTGCTTAAAGGGGAGGGCAGGGGAACAGAGAGAAGTAAAAAAAAAGTGCAAAGGAAAAAAATATACTTGAGTCCGAGGCCATCAATTTTCTCAAAGATGATAGGATCTCTCAGGCCACCTCTTTGGATGAACTCGTATGTTAAATCTAAAAGACAATGGCAGAAATTAAAAATTCAAATGTTACATGACTATAATTAGGATGAATATAAAAAACAATTGTGATGTGTTCAGAAATGAAAACATCAAAACACCCTAGTAAAAATCAGCTGCAAAAAAACTAAATCTGGTATTACACCTAATGATTTTCACAGTCTCTGAATATTGTCAGAAGGAAGGTTTAGAGTTTAAAAGACATCCCAGCTTCACAGAAATGTCAACTGTTAAGTCGTAAGTTCATCATTCTTTGGATCATATTTTTTCCGAGACTTGTCTTTGTGCACACGCATGTACAGTTACACATGCATACACATACACATTATACACACACATACATATATTCAAAAGATTAAAGTCCCAATGATTGTCACACACACATCTGGGTGTGGTGAAATTCGTCCTCTGCATTTAACCCATCCCCATGTGATTTTAATCCATCCCCTGGGGGAGCAGTGAGCAGCAGCGGTGCCGCGCTCGGGAATCATTTGGTGATCTAACCCCCCAATTCCAATCCCTGCTTGGCACTCAGCATTAAGGGTTGGAATTGGGGGGGGTTAGATCACCAAATGATTCCCGAGCGCGGCGCCGCTGCTGCTCACTGCTCCCCTCTCCCCCAGGGGATGGATTAAAATCACATGGGGATGGGTTAAATGCAGAGGACAAATTTCACCACACCCAGATGTGTGTGTGACTATCATTGGGACTTTAACTTTACCATATAAATATATACATACATACATACATACATACATACATACATACATACTAGGGGTGTAAATCGCGGGTTTTGTCACGATACGATATAATATCGATATAAAGAACTACGATACGATATTTGCCGATATCTTAAAGCCTGCTGCGATTCATTCACGATATATCGCGATATAGTGCTCTACGATTGATTTTTTTTTTTTTAATAAAAAATATAGAACAATATCCTGATTTATAACAATTCATACGCAAAATCAACAAGGTACTGCAAACTCTTTATTTAGGAAATTACATGAGTATTGTAGTATACAAATTGCTTACTTTAACACTGAACTTTGATGTGGTGTTTTTTCTTTAAATGTGCGGCGAGATTTGTGCTCCCTGAATATTTGATCACCGCATGGCAGGATTTACAAACTGCACGTGTCTTGTCTGTTGAGCCATCTTTTCTTTGGAATCCAAAGTGCTTCCAAACGAATGACTTGAAGTCTAAAGGGGAGCAAATTTCCTGGTCTTTTTGGACACTAGCCATAGCACCAGCCCAGGAGCCGCGTACTAGTTGTCGCCTCCCCTTTCACGTGCGTGCTCTGCTCACAACACAACAACGCCGGGCGCACTGCTCCCGGAAAGAGGAAGCAAGCAACAATGAACTGGATTTCAAAATAAAGTCGCGTCTAATGTCCGAGGTCAAACACGGCGATATAAATCGATGTTTACCTTTAGCATCGATGCCAATAAATCGTAGAGCATTATATCGATTAATCGATATGTATCGATGTATCGTTACACCCCTAATACATACATACATACATACATACATACATACATACATACATACATACATACATACAGGACTGTCTCAGAAAATTAGAATATTGTGATAAAGTTCTTTATTTTCTGTAATGCAATTAAAAAAACTAAAATGTCATAAATTCTGGATTCATTACAAATCAACTGAAATATTGCAAGCCATTTATTATTTTAATATTGCTGATTATGGCCTACAGCTAAAGAAAACTCAAATATCCCATCTCAAAATATTAGAATATCATGAAAAGGTATACTAGTAATAATAATATTATTATTAGTATAATAATTCATTAAATTTGTATAGCGCTTCTCAAAAACCCAAAGACGCTTACAGGGAACAAGGCAAAGGCATACATGAGGGGAGGGGGAGGGGGAAGAAACAATCGGATAAAATTAAGAAGAGGAAACCAGTTATGGGTAGGGGAGATCATGAGCTTGGGAGAAGAGGTAAGTTTTTAGACGGGACTTAAATATGGGGAGTGTGGGTGAGTTACAGACATACTGAGGGAGAGAGTTCCTGAGTCGGGGTGATGTGTAGGAGAAGGCTCTGTCACCGTAGAATTTGAGTCTAGATTTTGGGACTGTCAGACGTGAAGTATTGGAGGATCGGAGGGGACGGTTGGGGCAGTAGGGGAAAAGGAGGTCGGATAGGTAAGCGGGAGCCAGGTGGTGAAGGGCTTTGAAGGTGAGGAGGAGTATCTTGAAGATGATACACTCCTTAATGGGGAGCCAGTGAAGAGAGCGGAGAACAGGAGTGATGTGTTCACGGGACCGGGTGTGGGTAAGGAGGCGGGCAGCAGAGTTTTGGACGAGTTGAAGTCTATGGAGTGAGTCGCAGTGATTCCAGTGAGAAGGGACTTGCAGTAGTCAAGCCGGGATGAGATGAAGGCGTGGATGAGGGATTCAGCGGCAGGGAGAGAGAGGCAGTGCCGGATTTTGGCGATGCGTCGGAGGGGGAAGTAGGAGGTCTTGACAACTGAGCGAACATGAGGGTGGAAGGACTGTGTGGGGTCAAAAATAACGCCAAGGTTGCGTGCCAGAAGGGAGGGAGTGATGTTTGAGGAGTCAATGGTGAGTGTGATGGATCCAGTTTTATTAAGGGAGGATTTAGTGCCTATGAGGAGGAGCTCTGTTTTGTCACTGTATAGTTTGAGAAAGTTGTGGGTCAGCCATGTTTTTATTGTAGAGATGCAGGTTTCAAAGTGGGTGAGGGAAGGGTTACGGGTTGGTGTGGTACATATGTACGTAGATCTGGGTGTCATCAGCATAGCGATGGAAGTCTAAATTGAGTTTGCGAATGACAGTACCAAGGGGAAAGAGGTAACAGATGAATAGGAGGGGGCCAAGAACTGAGCCTTGGGGGACCCCTTGTGTAACTGGGGAGAGGATGGATGTGTGACCGGAGAGAGAGAGATTAACCGGTTTCTGTTGGTGAGGTAGGAGGTGAGCCAGTCAAGTGCAGGGCCCTCAACACCTAGTTGGTGCAGCCTTTGGAGGAGGATGGAATGGTTCACAGTGTCAAAGGCTGCGCTAAGGTCAAGTAGTAGTAGGATGTTGAGGGCACCAGAGTCTGCAGAAATGAGGAGATCGTTGGTGACTTTAACTAGAGCTGTTTTG
This sequence comes from Syngnathus typhle, assembly GCF_033458585.1. Classification (NCBI taxonomy): domain Eukaryota; kingdom Metazoa; phylum Chordata; class Actinopteri; order Syngnathiformes; family Syngnathidae; genus Syngnathus; species Syngnathus typhle. The sequence continues at coordinate 17,163,796 of NC_083740.1, forward strand.
GTGCTGTGAAGTGGGCGGAATCCGGACTGGAAGGGTTCATAGAGGTTGTTGGACTGGAGATGGGTGTGGAGTTGGGCGGAGACAATGCGTTCAAGGGTTTTGGAAAGGAATGAAAGGTTGGAGATGGGACGGTAGTTGGAGAGGTTGAGTGGGTCCAAGGTGGGCTTTTTGAGGATGTGGTGATGGCTGCAAATTTATAGACAGTGGGAAAGTGGCCAAGGGATAGAGACTGATTAAAAAGGGTGGTGAGGTGGGGGAGGAGGACAGGGAGGCAGGCCTTAGTTAAGGTCGTTGGAAGAGGGTCGAGAGAGCAGGTGGTTGTCTTGGATGCGGTAATGATGTCTAGGATAGTGGGGGAGTCGACAAAGGGAGAAGGCAGTGAGAGAGGGGAAGGGCGGGAGGTCAGGAAGGGGGGGGCAGGAGAGTAGGGGAGGTGGGGGAGAGGAGTTATTGATGGTGTCGGTCAGAGAACTGTTGATTTGGGCGATTTTGTTGTTAAAGTTGACAAGGAAGGAGTTACAGAGGGCGGGTGAGGAGGGTGGCTTGGTGACCAGTGGCTGGAGCAATTTGTTGACGGTGGAGAACAGTATGCGGGGGTTCCGGTTGGTGTTATTAATGAGAGATGAAAAGTTAGCAGATTTGGCAGCAAGAAGAGCATCACGATAGGAGGAGATGTGTTGTTTGAAGGTTTCGGCATGGACGGTGAGGCGGGTTCTTTTGTAGAGGCGTTCGAGTTGACGGCCAGTTTGTTTCATGGAGCGGAGTTCCGGGGTGTACCAAGGGGCAGAGTTAGTGAATGTAACAGAGGACGTTTTCCAGGGGGCTAGGGAATCAAGGGAGTCAGAAAGGATGTTGTTGAGCGTGGTGGCAAGGTCATCAGGGGAGGAAGAAATGGGGTCGGAGTGAAAGGGCAGAGGATAAGAGCTGGCAAAGCGTGATTGGGTTTACAGTCTTGATGTTGCGGTAGGAGATGGTGCGTTTTGTGGAATTATGAGGCGAGGGTAGAGGGGCGGAGAAGAGGATCCAGAGATGATCTGACAGTGGAAAGGTGAGAGGACAGGGGTTGGATGTGAGTGGAAAGGAGGAGCATACTATATCCAGGGTGTGGCCTTTGGAGTGGGTGGGGAAGTTGGTGTGCTGGGTGAGATGAAAGCAATCCAGAAGGGAGATGAAGTCAGCCGTCAGTGGAGCAGTTGGCTGGTCGATGGGGATGTTGAAGTCACCGATGAGTAGGAGGCGATAGGAGACTGAGGATACGATGGTGAGGAGTTCAGAGAGTTCAGAAAGAAAAGACGGATGTGACTTTGGGGGGGGCAGGTATTCAACTAATCACTTGAATGGTCTAATTAACTCGAAACACCTGCAAGGTTTTCCTGAGCCTTGAAAAACACTCAGCTTGGTTCAGTAAACTAAATCACAAGCATGGGGAAGACTGCTGATCTGACTGCTGTCCAGAGGACCAACATTGACACCCTCCATCATGAGGGTAAGACACAAAAAGAAATTTCTCAAAGAGCAAGCTGTTCACAGAGTGCAGTTTCAAAGCACATTCACAAAAAGTCTGTTGGGAGGGGGAAATGTGGCAGGAAACGCTGCAGAACCAAGAGAGATGACCGCAGCCTTAACAGCATTGTGAGGAAGAGTCGCTTCTAGAATTTGGGGGAGGTTCAAAGACAGTGGACCAAAGCTGGAGTCCAGGTATCAAAAGCCACTGTTCAAAGACGTGTCCAGGAAATGGCCTACAATAGCCGTATTCCCATGGTCAAGCCACTTCTGAAGCGTCTGACTTGGGCTATGGAAAAGAAGCACTGGACAGTTGCAGAGTGGTCCAAAGTCCTTTTTTCAGACGAAAGCAAGTTTTGTATTTCATTTGGAAGTCAAGGCGCCAGAATCTGGAGAAAGGCTGGAGAGGAGAAAAATCCTAGTTGCTTGAAATCCAGTGTGAAGTTCCCACAGTCAGCGATGGTTTGGGGAGCCATGTCAGCTGCTAGTGTTGGTCCACTGTGTTTCATCAAGTCCAGAGTAAATGCAGATTTTTGAGCACTACATGCGTCATCTGCTGAAGAGCTCTATGGAGATGATGATTTTCATTTCCCAGCATGATCTGGCACCTGCCCACAGTGCCAAAACCACCAGTAAATGGTGTACTGACCATGGCATTACTGTACTCGATTGGCCTGCCAATTCCCCTGACCTGAACCCCATAGAGAATTTGTGGGGTATTGTGAAGAAGAAGCTGAAAGACACCAGACCTAACAATGCAAATGAGCTAAAGCATCCACATTGAAGCATCCTGGGCATCCGTAACACCTCAGCAATCCCAGAGGCTGATTGCCTCCAGGCCGCGCCGCAATGATGCAGTAATCCGTGCAAAAGCATTCCCAACCAAGTAGTGAGTGCATTAATAAACATTTTCAAATGTTTGATTTAGTTTTGCTGTTATCTTTTTTTTTTTTTACTTGGTCTGAGGAAATATGTTGAGATTCAATTATTGAGTTTTCTTAAACTGTCAGCAATAATAAAATAATAAAAAGGTTTAAGATATTTTAGCTGACTTGTAATGAATCCAGAATGTATGACATTTTTGTATTTTTAATTGCATTGCAGAAAATAAAGAACTTTATCACAATATTCTAATTTTCTGAGACAGTCCTGTACACACACACACACACACACTCACAAACACACACACATATATATATATATATATATATATATATATAAAAAATTCCCCTCTCACCCTCCGCGGGTGGTCTCCCACTCCAAGCTCGGGTCCTCTACCAGAGGCCTGGGAGCTTGAGGGTTCTGCGCAGTATTTTGGCTGTTCCTAGCACTGCACTCTTCTGGACTGAGATGTCTGATGTTGTTCCTGGAATCTGCTGTAGCCACTCCTCCAGTTTGGGGGTCACTGCCCCAAGTGCCCCAATGACCACGGGCACCACCGAGGCCTTCACTTTCCAGGCCTTCTCAAGCTCTTCTTTGAGGCCCTGGTATTTCTCTAGCTTCTCAAGTTCTTTTTTCTTGATGTTGCCATCGCTTGGTATTGCTACATCCACTACACCGGCCTTCTTCTGCTGTTTGTCCACCACCACAATGTCCGGTTGGTTCGCCATCACCATCTTGTCAGTCTGGATCTGGAAGTCCCACAGGATCTTGGCTCGCCCGTTCTCTGCCACCTTAGGGGGTGCTTCCCACTTTGAACTTGGGGCTTCCAGTCCATACTCTGCACAGATGTTCCTGTACACTATGCCAGCCACTTGGTTATGACGTTCCATGTATGCTTTCCCTGCTAGCATCTTACACCCTGCTGTTATGTGCTGGACTGTCTCAGGGGCCTCTTTGCACAGCCTACACCTTGGGTCTTGTCTGGTGTGGTAGATCTTGGCCTCTATTGCTCTGGTGTTCAGAGCCTGTTCCTGTGCAGCCATGATGAGTGCCTCTGTGCTGTCCTTCAGTCCAGCTTTTTCCAGCCATTGGTAGGATTTCTTGATGTCAGCCACTTCACTTATCTGCCGATGGTACATCCCATGTAGGGGTTTGTCCTCCCATGATGGTGTCTCTAGCCACTCTTCCTCTGTTTGCCATTGTCTGAGACATTCACTGAGCACGTCATCCGTTCGGGCCTTTTCCTTGATGTACTCATGGATCTTGGCTGTTTCATCCCGAACAGTGGCTCTCACACTCAGTAGTCCTCGGCCTCCTTCTTTACGGCTAGTGTACAGTCTCAGGGTGCTGGACTTAGGGTGGAACCCTCCGTGCATGGTTAGGAGCTTCCGTGTCTTGACATCTGTGGTCTGCGTCTCTTCCTTTGGCCAGCTTATTATTCCTGCAGGGTATCTGATGACTGGCAGGGCGTAGCTGTTTATTGCCCGGATCTTGTTCTTGCCATTTAGCTGACTTCTGAGGACTTGCCTTACTCGTTGTAGGTATTTGGCTGTGGCTCCTCTCCTTGTGGCTTCATCGAGGTTGCCATTTGCTTGTTGGATACCAAGGTACTTGTAGCTGTCCTCAATGTCTGTTATTGTTCCTTCTGGGAGTGAGACCCCTTCTGTATGGACTACCTTCCCTCTCTTTGTCACCATGCGACCGCACTTCTCTAGTCCGAATGACATTCCAATGTCTGTGCTGTAGATCCTGGTTGTGTGGATCAGTGAATCGATGTCTCGTTCGCTCTTGGCATACAACTTTATGTCATCCATGTATAGTGGCCCCATTTTTGAGTCGGTATCCGTAGCCAGTCTTGTTGATTATTTTGCTGAGGGGGTTCAGACCTATGCAGAACAGCAGTGGGGACAGAGCATCTCCTTGGTATATGCCACATTTGATGGAGACTTGTGGAATTGGCTTGTAATTGGCCTCAAGGGTTGTTTTCCACAGTCCCATCGGGTTTGCAATGAAGGCTCTCAGGTTCCTGTTGATGTTGTACAGTTCCAAGCATTCAGTGATCCATGAGTGTGGCATGGAGTCGTAGGCTTTCTTGTAATCAATCCAGGCAGTGCACAGGTTGGTGTGTCGAGTCTTGCAGTCTCGGGCGACTGTTCCGTCAACCAGCAGCTGGTGTTTGGCTACTCTGGTATTGCTGCCTATGCCTTTCTGTGTTGTGCTCATGTATTGAGCCATGTGTACACTTATCTTAGCCGCTATGATGCCTGACATGATCTTCCATGTTGTAGGGAGACAGGTTATTGGCCGATAGTTGGATGGGACTGTACCCTTTGTGGGATCCTTCAGGATCAGGATTGTGCGTCCTTCAGTTAACCATTCGGGGTGAGTTCCAACTTTTAGTAGCTGGTTCATTTGTTCTGCTAGGCGCTCATGGAGTGCAGTGAGCTTCTTAATCCAGTAGGCATGGATCATATCTGGCCCGGGTGCTGTCCAGTTCTTCATACCTGAGACTCTCTCTTGGATGTCTGCCACAGTGATGGTAACTGGGTTCTGCTCAGGGTGGTTGCTGTGGTCTTTTCTTAGAGAGACTTGCCATTGTGCCTCCCTGTTGTGTGATGTGTCCTTCTCCCATATGCCCTTCCAGTATTGCACAGTCTCCAGCCTTGGTGGGTCTGTTCTGCTGTTGTTACCCTGCCATTGAGAGTACACTTTTCCTGGTTGGGTTGTGAAGAGCCTGTTTATTCGCCTGGCTTCACTTTCTCTTGTGTATCTCTTTAGGCGGCTGGACAGGGCTAGGAGCCTTTGTTTGGCAGTCTCCAGTGCTTCAGGTACGTTCATCTGGCTGTACTTCTTGGGTGCTGGTTTCTTCATTGCACCTTTCTGGATCTCTGATAGTTGGCTCACGTCTCTCCGCACTGTCTTGATCTTAGCCTCCAACCTTCTTTTCCATGGTGGGTCTTGTATCTCATGCTTGATATTGCTCTTGTAACCAAGCATCTCCAGGATCACTGTTGCTGAAGTGTATATCAACTCATTTGTTTCAGTGATGGTGGTTGTAGGGATTGCTCTCAGTGCTGCATTCAGATCTTCAACCAGACCTTCTGGTGGTGCTTCAATTAGCCTTTGTAGTTGGTGTCGGGGTTGGCCGCTGTTCATTCGAGTCATGATCGTATCCTTCGGGTCAGTTGCTGTCTTGTTCAGGCTTGCATATCTTCTTGGAGCTGTGTACCCAATTTCTTGGGCAGTTGATGTTGACTCCTCTCTGACCTGGAATTCGGGTTCCCATTTGTCTTGGCATCTGTGTTGTACCTCGTCAATTTCAAGTTGTGAAATCAATTGTCGTTTCTGGATATTGGAGCACTGAGTCACTAGTTGTTTAGTGGTTAGTGTTGAATGTGGATATCGCTCCTTCCATTGCTCCCACATTCTCTTCATGTACCCCCTCTGACTTGGTTTACTGGAGTAGTAGCACTCCAACAGTGTTAGGTTGTCACATCTCGCCCATTTCCGCCTTGTTCCAGTAGCCCACTTCACATCTAGGCGTTCTGGTTCCCCAACGCCTGACGCAGACCTTGTTTGACCGGGCGACGTCTGAGCCGGCATCTCATTTGATTCTTTATCTCTCACCATGTTTATGAGGTAGGCGATATCGTCAAGGGTCTTGCCCACAGACCCATTCTGGATGATGGTATGGCTCCGCCCCGACCCGGTCTCGAACCCGGGTCCCGCTGGTTGATAGTCTGGCGACTATCCTACTGAGCTATCCAGCCGATTTATATATATATATATATATATATACATATACATATACATATACATGTATATACACACACATATACATATATATACACACACACACACACGCACACGCACACACACACACACACAGTTGCAGTTCAGATGCTACATCGCGGTTCGTTTATTGCGGTTTCACTACATCAGATTTTTAAATTTTGAAACTTTGTGAATAACTTCACATACAAGTCGCTCCTGCGTATAAATCGCTCCCCCACCCAAACTATAAAAAAAAACGTGATTTATAATCCGAAAAAACAGTATATATATACAGTGCCTTGCGAAAGTATTCGGCCCCCTTGAACCTTTCAACATTTCAGGCTTCAAACATAAAGATATAAAAGTTCAAATTTTTGTCAAGAATCAACAACAAGTGGGACACAATCGTGAAGTGGAACAAAATTTATTGGATAATTTAAACTTTTTTAACAAATAAAAAACTGAAAAGTGGGGCGTGCAATATTATTCGGCCCCTTTGTAGCCCCACCTTTTGCTGCAATTACAGCTGCAAGTCGCTTGGGATATGTCTATCAGTTTTGCACATCAAGAGACTGGAATTCTATATTCTCTCAGCTTCTCAAGGAGATAAATTCCATTAGCTTCTCATGTGGAATTCTTTCCCATTCTTGCATGATGAACCGCTTAAGTTTTTCAACAGTCCGGGGTCTTCCCTCTCGTATTTTACGCTTCATAATGCGCCACACATTTTCAATGGGAGACAGGTCTGGACTGCAAGCGGGTCAGGCGAGAACCTGGACTCTTACTTCGAAGCCATGCTGTTGTAACACGTGCAGAATGTGGCTTGGCATTATCTTGCTGAAATAAGCAGCGGCGTCCATGAAAAAGATGTCGCTTGGATGGCAACATATGTTGCTCCAAAATCTGTATGTACTTTTAAGCATTTATGTTGCCATCACAGAAATGCAAGTCACCCATGCCATGGGATTTAATGCACCCCCATACCATCACAGATGCTGGCTTTTTAACATTGCATTGATAACAGTCCGGATGGTCCGCTTCTTCTTTGGTCCAGAGGACACAACGTCCAGTGTTTCCAAAAACAATTTGAAAAATGGACTCATCAGACCACAAAACACTTTTCCATTGTGCATCAGTCCATTTTACATGAGCTCGGGCCCTGAGAACCCAGTGACGTTTCTGGATGTTGTTCATAAACAGCCTTTGCTTTGCATGGTAGAGTTTTATCCCGCACTTACTGATGTAATGACGAACTGTATTTATTGACAGTGGTTTTGTGAAGTTTTCCTGAGCCCATTTGATGATATCCTTTACACACTCAGGTCGGTTTTTAAGGCAGTGCCGCCTGAGTCTCGCTCTCGCTCACAAAACCACTGTCAATAAATACAGTTCGTCACTACATCAGTTGCACTGACTCCCATCATGATGAAGTGCTTCGAAAGGCTGCTCAAAGACCACATCATCTCCAGACTCCCCCCAACATTCGACCCGTTCCAGTTTGCCTACCGGAAGAACCGCTCTACTGAGGATGCCATCTCCTCCTTTCTTCACCTGAGCCTGGCTCACCTGGAGGAGAGGAACGCCCACGTGCGGTTGCTGTTCCTGGACTTCAGTTCAGCGTTTAACACCACATTCCACAGCATCTGGTGGGAAAACTGGAACGCCTGGGCTTCAGCACCCCCCTTCGGAACTGGCTGCTAGACTTCCTCACCAACAGACCTCAGTCAGTCCGGGTTGGACAGAACACCTCAGATGTCATCACCCTCAGCACAGGCTCCCCTCAGGGCTGCGTACTGAGCCCCCTGCTGTTCACCCTGATGACACACGACTGCGTCCCCAGGTTCATCACCAATCACATCGTGAAGTTTGCAGACGACACAACGGTGGTGGGCCTCATCAGTGACAACGACGACCTGGACTACTGAGTGGAGGTGGAGCAGTTGGTGGGCTGGTGCAGAGACAATGGCCTGATCCTGAATGTGGAGAAGACGAAGGAGATCATCGTCGACTTCAGGAAGAACCAGCCTCACCACGCTCCACTGATCATCAACAGCTCAGCTGTGGAGGTGGTCAGCAGCACTAAATTCCTGGGGGTCCACATCACAGACGACCTCACCTGGACTGGGAACACCTCGACACTGGTCAAGAGGGCACAGAAGCGCTTGTACTTCCTGCGGAGGATGAGGAGAGCCCACCTGCCCCCACCCATCATGAGGACGTTCTACCGAAGCACCATAGAGAGCATTCTGACAAGCTGTCTCTCGGTGTGGTGTGGGGGTTGCAGCGCTTCCGATTGGAAGAACGTAAGGAGAGTGGTGAGGACAGCAGAGAGGATCATCGGGGCTCCTCTTCCCTCCATTCAGGACTTGTCATCCCAGCGCTGCGTGTCCCGAGCCCGTAATATTCTCAGTGACCCATCACACCCCCACCAAGGTCTGTTCTCCCTGCTACCCTCTGGGAAGAGATTTCGCAGCATCCGCTGCAGGTCCACCAGGTTCTGCAACAGTTTTTTCCCTACTGTCGTCAGACTGTTGAACAGTCAACTTAGCATTCCTCTGCGCACTTTGTAAGTATTGTTTTTGTTTCCTGCACTGTTTACATGCTTTATCACTGCTGCACTCATACTTATCTTATTTCATATTTATATAGTAGTTATATATTTTGTGTGCACCAAGTGTTTACAAAATGAGATTAAAGTCTGTCTAAGTCTAAGTCTAAACTATATCTCAAATAGCTATAATATAAACAACAATTTTATCAAACCATCTGTGTCACTCCAAATCATTAAATCCATCGATCGAATTCTTCGTCCTTTATGTAAACACCGCCACGTGTGCATCGCACCGCTGACGTAGTCAGTTGCAGTTCAAATTAGTGAGTAATCCCTCGCTACATTGCGGTTCGTTTATCGCGGTTTCACCATATCGCGGATTTTTGAATTTTGAAAATTTGGGAATCATTTCACATATAAGTCGCTCCTGAGTATAAGTCGCCGCCCCACCCAAACTATAAAAAAAACGCGACTTATACGCCGAAAAATACGGTACTTAAATTATAATAATGTATATACTAGGTCATGCGGCTCTTTGGCTGGTTTCATGCGGCTCTTTTACGTTCATATCAACATTTGTGTTTATTTTTCGTGCGTATTTGCTTCGCTTGAGTTCAATATGGTATTTTGGTCAAATCCTGCAAGGGAGGAGGGACAAACCCATTTAAGGAGTGTCAATTTCGCTCTCAAAATGGCAAGGAAAAAATAAACTGCTAAACGAATATATGACGATGAACACAGGGCAGAGCGATTGGTTTTGCTGGGGTTTTAATGAATGCCGACTGTGACTACGGAGGCCCATTAGGTCCAGAAAAGCTGACAAGACGCTAAACCAGGGATGGCCAACCCAGCCAAAATGGCAAGGAAAAAATGCACAGCTAAACAAATATATGACGATGAACACAGGACGTTTTTAACAGAGTTAAAGTTGTTTTTTGTTGAACGAAATGGCAAGCTATTCTGCCTGATATGTCGGACGTCATTAGCGCATTTAAAAGCTTCAAATGTTCAGCGCCACTTCAGCTCACTTCATGCCAATATCGATAAAGACTTTGCAAAAGGGACTGAATTTCGCAAGCACAAGTTTGGACACTTTGAAAAGTCAGGCAGAAAAAGGTTTTTCAAAAAAATTACGAAACACTCAGAGACTGTCACACTTGCATTGTTTCAACTGGCTTGGAACATTGCACGGGCTAAAAAGCCATACAATGAAGTGGAGTTCGTTAAAAAATGCCTCAGTGACGTTATTGAAATCTTGTCTCCTAAAGACGACAAATTAAAACGAATGGTCTGTCCCGCCACAAATAGCAAGTGAAAAAACTTATGTTTTTGTTTGTGGAATTTGTTGAAGTGAGAGTTTGTCTGTGTGAGACAATGCACACAATGTTCATTGTTGAAAATGTGGTCTTTAGTCTGTGGTTTTAGTACTGTAGGAGTCAATTTGTCATTATCATGTTGGTGCGTGACAAAATAATGTCACAGAATAAATTTGGCTGAGCAGAGGGGTGTGTGTGTGTGCGTGTGCGTGCGTGTGTGTGTGTGTGCAGGGGGGGGGGGGTGTTCATGTGTGCTCATGTGTATGATGTGGCTCTTTGCAATGACACAGTAAAAAATGTGGCTCTTAGTCTCTGACTGGTTGGCCACCCCTGGACTACGTCATCGTAAGGAAGAGGGACAGGCAAGACGTATGAGTCACGAAGACCATGTGTGTCGCTGAGTGCTGGACAGACCACCGCCTCCTTGTCTCCAAACTCAAACTTCACATCCAGCACAAAAGACGGCCGCAGGGTGTGAGCGCGCCAAAACGCTTCCTGCGTCCTGGTGTTTTTCCCTTGCGCGTGGCCGGCTGCTGCGCCTCCTGTGCTTGTCCTCAGCATTTTGCTCACATGCATGCTCCATTCCATCAGCGTGTATTTAAACGACGTTCTCCCGTCATTTACAAACTCGCAAAAGAGTGAAGCCGCAACAGGCAGAGCGGTGAGAGATCACTGTACACATACACACATATATTGTATTGCACAGGAACAATTTGAGATGTGAATGGAGAGAGCAGACTATGTTAACTTGTTGAGTGTTTGTGTAAAAATATTGAATGATTAAACTTAAGCAGGTACAAGCCTCAAACTGAAATGTTTCTACCTTTTCCTTGCATTCGAATTATACGATCAGAGTTGAATCTCTGGCTGGAAACCTTCTCCTCAAGATTAAACATTCTCCTTCCATCAATTTCTTCATCTGAGATTACATCCTCTTGGTAACGCCGCCGGGTACCAGACCGCTGAAGAGACAAATAAATATTGGTTAGACCTCACGCTACAAGCCATGTTGAAAGAGAGAGAGAGAGAGAGAGAGAGAGAGAGAGAGAGAGAGAGAGAGAGAGAGAGAGAGAGAGAGAGAGAGAGAGAGAGAGAGAGAGAGAGAGAGAGAGAGACCCCAGTAGGGGTGTAAATCGCGGGTTTTGTCACGATACGATATCATATCGGTACAAAGAACTACGATACGATATTTGCTGATATCTTAAAGCCTGCTGCGATTCATTCACGATATATTGCGATATAGTGCTCTACGATCGATTTTTTTTTTTTTAAATAAAAAATATATAACAATATCCTGATTTATAACAATTCATACGCAAAATCAACAAGGTACTGCAAACTCTTTATTTAGGAAATTACAAGAGTATTGTAGTATACAAAGTGCTTATTTTAACACTGAACTTTGATGTCGTGTTTTTTCTTTAAATGTGCGGCGAGATTTGTGCTCCCTGAATATTTGATCACCGCATGGCAGGATTTACAAACTACACGTGTCTTGTCCGTTGAGCCATCTTTTCTTTGGAATCCAAAGTGCTTCCAAACGAATGACTTGAAGCCTAAAGGGGAGCAAATTTCCTCGTCTTTTTGGACACTAGCCATAGCACCAGCCCAGGAGCCGCGTACTAGTTGTCGACTCCCCTTTCACGTGCCTGCTCTGCTCAACACAACAACGCCGCGCGCACTGCTCCCGGAAAGAGGAAGCGAGCAACAATGAACTGGATATCAAAATAAAGTCGCGTCTAATGTCCGAGGTCAAACACGGCGATATAAATCGATGTTTACGTTTAGCATCGATGCCAATAAATCGTAGAGCATTATATCGATTAATCGATGTGCATCGATGAATTGTTACACCCCTATTATCCAGGCATAAAATCTACAATGAAATGGCGCGTCCAAAAGACGCCCCCATTTTTCAATTGTGCTGTTGGGAAGCTCGGGAGATATTCTTACCCCCATGTTTTCACGAGGTGTTTTCGATACAGTCGTTTACTTCTGCTGCTGCTTAACGTATTACAGTATTTTTCTTTTTCGTCTGCTTCTTGTCTACTTCTTCTCGGCGTCTTCTTCTTCTCGTCTCTTTCTTCTCTTCTTCTTCTTTCTCTTTTTCTTCTTCGTCTACTTCTTCTCTCTGAGGCCCCGTTCAAATTCTCGCACTGAAACTCTACGCCCGTCAGTGAAGTGCACTACATGTCAAGCGTGCGAAAACCGCGGAACTTAGACACGCATTACGTCAACAAAAACTGACACACTAGGCTCGGAGGAGGAAACGTTGACAAGCTCCAGTCCGCGTGGTGATCGGCGCCACGGAGGAGCGGAGGCATGATAGTTTGCTGACCGGCTCGTCAGTTTGGCTCGGCACCTCCTCTGCTGGCATTCCAGTCCTCCTTTTCCTAAATAAAGACTCCGTGTTGCACATGGTTGTCCTGTCTCGCTCGTGACTTCCACAGGGTCCACGAACGGGCGTTATCGTGATCATGTCATGTGATTTTACCTTCATATTTGAGGCAAATTTTCGCTGAGCAGCTAGCATAAAATAGATTATCGCCCAGGCATGGTCTTCGTGTCCCAGATTTTTTTTTTTCCTGAACAGACATTAAAAATCCGCGACAGGTGGCACAGCGACCTTTATACGGCGAATTTATAGCGCTAGTCTAAAACAGCAAACAAGGTCATCTTGATTCTTATGGATTTTAATCGCAATCACTTTCAATAGTTTATCCCACTGTCTAAAACCTTTTTTAATCACTTTTATTGAAAAAATAAATATAATAAATATATTTTATTTTATTCAATTATTGCACTCTCCATATATATTGTTAGGATACGGATTTTAGCTATTGATCTGACTCCAAATTGTGATCAACACTTAACACAAGAATTGCTATGTTCTAATCCACACACTGGCGCACCTAACAATTTTGCGAGTTCGTTCTGTCAAAGAGAAGACCAGTAGATCAATTAGGAATTTTCCCTACGCAAAATTTTCTCCTCAATTAAAATTTCCCTTTTTTTTTTATTTTAAATCCAAAATTAATATCTAATTGTCTGGTCTCCTGTCATCTAATCGTTTGCCAATATGCATAATCCTGGAACATGATTTAACTCCCCATTTAGTTTGCTCACATCTCACACTTAGACTATTTGACACTTTGTGTTGAGCTGTAACTTCAATATTTCGACCTTCCCATATTTCTTCCACTAAACAGTTCCATTTTGCTTTCAGTTTAAATTCATCCCTCCAAATAACTACCTCTGGCAAAGAACCAACAATTTATAGAGCACTCCCTTTTACTGTTACCTTGTTCCCTCAGTCATCTTCTCACAAGCATAACTGACCCTCCTAAAAAAATAATGATACCAAAAATAATGGTTAAAATCAATATACACAGCTTCCTCCTGCGACTTACGCTATCACCTTGAAGATTATCGTTCTCATTTTTGTTGATGCTAATTCTTAAAATTAAATGCTTACTTTTGCTAATGGAGTCACGCTATATCACAAATTTTGAAAACCTTCCACGCTCCCCCTTTGTACCTATCAAAACCAATTAGAAATATTTTTACTGTCATGATCATCATTGTGGCCCTCACACTTATTGTTCCTGTACTTTAAATTGTCAATTTTTGTACATTTGAAGCCCTTTGAGACTTGCTTGTGGGCTATATAAATAAACTTGACTTGCCTTAACTTTATTATTATTCAACTTCTTCTGCCTTCTTCTGCCTCTTTTTTATTTATTTATTCATTTTTTTAGCTTAACTACTTCTACGAATTCATCTGATTCACTTCATTCCACTTTTAACACATTCCAAATATTCATGCAAAATATTCTAAATATTTACGGTTTTCGAGAAATTTACAAATTTTAAGCCAATATTTCACCATTCATTCTTCATGGCACATTCAATATTTCTCATTTTCTTCCACATAATTCCTCCAATTCACCTTCTTTCACTTTCCAATTCATCTTCTTCCACTTTCTAGATTAAAATTTCACATTTTCACTTGCAACATTGCGGTAACATTTTGCAAAATTTCCTTTTTTCCTTCTAATTTCTAATTAATTTTTTTCACTGACTCAACCCGTTTTAATTTTTTTTTAACTATTCATCTTATGCCTACCTATTCCAAAACTTCCCACTTGTGAAAAATTTCAAATTTTCAACTTTAAAATTCACGCCCAGTTTTACAAAATTCTTTCGATATTTTCACCGATTTTCTGACCAATTCAACACGTTCCAAATTTAAACATAATCTTGTAGCATTCCCCGAATTTGTATTCAGCCTCTTCGCCTTCACACACAATTTCTCCAGAAATTACAAATTCTAGTTATTACTGTTAATCCTCCGTGACCCTCGTAAGGACAAGCCGCACCAGTAATGGATGGATGGATGGATGGATGGATGGATGGATGGATGGATGGATGGATGGATGGATGGATTGTTAACCCTAACCATAAGTGCCTATCATAAAGTGTCATTTAAATCAATTGTCGCAAGGGTCATGTCACTGTATTTGTTATTTAAAGCCCAACTGTATCCTTTTTAATTAAGTAGTGCCCTGTATTACTATTTTGCTGACTATCCAAAATTCCAACTTTCTTATGGCCCCTCACCCCTTCAAGCAAAAATATGCATCCTATAAATCAGTCGCAATTGATGTATAATTAAATTCTGTCGTTTTGATAAATTTAATTTCTATCGATCAATATCCACTTGCAAATTTTCTGATCACGCTGTCGTATGATTTGTTATTATTAGTGCATCTTCACTGTCCATATCTATGTATTTTGTTGTTATCCCCGTTTCAGTGTCAATAAGCAGCCTTACTATTATTCCCTCTTTTATCAAAACTCCTCAGATATGTCCGCCCCAGCACAGAAACACACTTCCAGCCCTTTTGTCCCTCACTCCACCAACTTTGTAATGCTTCAGCAGTCTTTAGCAATGTGTCCAGTTTAACTTCATGTGCCTCATGCAAGTCTTTAGCAGCCTCTCCTCTTAGATTCGCATGATGATGATTCAGGGCTGGATCGTCCACCACTCTCAAATGTGTCCATCTTGTCTTTGTTCTTTCAGTCCATTTTCTTTTTGATCTGCAACTGTGTTTATTCCTGCCAATTGTATGGTTCTTGTCCTGTGAAAAGTTCAGGAATTGTGCCACGCGCTAGGGAAGAACACACTGGGACAGAAATTTAACAAAACTATCTTTGTGTTATCAGTCTTCCTGTGTAGTATTTGTTCCTAAATCTTCCTATTAACATTTTGTATCTTATCAGTTGTGCACACTCATCATCTTATTATCAAGCCACCCTTATCAAATGCTTTTTTTTTTTTTCCTTCTGAGCAATCCATCCACTCTACCCATTAACACGGCTAAAATCCTCGTTCCAATGTTTATCATCAAATAAAATCCTGAATCTTTTGTAATAAACTGTAATATAATTTAACAATCTACCCACATATGCGGTGAATGTTATTGTTCAATCTATAGGTCATACAGCGCCTGTGTTCCAACTATGACATTCCTCCTTGATTTACCATCTCATAAGTTATTGTTGTCAGCAGCGCTAAATGATAGTGCTCGAAAGTGAATGTCTTATCGCCCAATTTAAAACACATGCCACATTTGAGCTAGTATTTATTCATTTATTTATTTGCCATCCTCATGTTAGCTGGCATATGTCAGAATTAAAATGTAATTTTGCTTTTAATTTTGCCTTGCTGCACCGAAATAAACTGTTAAATATATCTTTAAAAACAACCAAAAACAATCTATGCTCCTACACAGACTCTTAAAAGTGGCACCCAAATGCCAGATTACAAATCAAACCTCCTCCTTCACTCTCACATTTTTTGATTAAACAGTCTACTTATCTAAACACTGTCATCACCTACTAAATTAATGGCCTGCAAATACAATGTTGTTGCTGTGGTCCCTCAAAACATGTGACTAAAATTTGGATAATTATTAACCCCCATCAATTGAGCAATTATCTCATCACTATTTACAAGTTAGCCCCCCTCTCTTCTCTCACTTCTCCTCAACATTGGGAGAGGTCAATGTTACCCATAACACCTAACCTTAACCCCAAACCCAAAATAGACGGGCTTCCTGTTCAATTTGGAGCAGGGGTCCTTGGGGGGGGATTGTCAGCGTATCAATGTTGACGTCACAATCTGGCCAGGCCCGCGCGTCCCGCTGGCCCCCACCCTCGCCGGTATGAGCCGAACGGGCCCCCTCCTTTCTTGAACATTCTCTGATCCATCCCATCTTCCTCCTCACACGCCCGCACCCACACAGGGTGTGCACATAAACGCACACACACCGAGCGCGCGCACAACCGCACGTACACAAACGCATCCGCACGCACGCCAATACACAAAGTGCTCGCACAGAGCTCAGACGAACGACGACAGACTGACACAAACTTACAGAGATTACGCACATACACAGAACACACAGACAAAGGGATTCAAATCCATCTCTCATGTAGCTCATGATTTGCGCTTCCACATCAGCATACATTCCTCTCAATCTCACTCCATTCATTCCTCTCATCACACACACACTCCCCCCAATTTGGTTGCACATTTTGGATATTTTAGCAGTCTGGTCTCTCACAGGAGGAACTGTTACCACCGGATACTTTTTGAGGAGGCCTCACTTCTCCTCGGGGATCTCACAAGCACCCCAGCTATTTGAATGCGATCGTCACCACACCCTTGTCCGCCACGACGAAGCACTAGGTCCCTGACCTATCCTTAGTACGCGCAAGTCCCTGACTTTACCGTACACGTTACACACGTAAGTTCCAAACTTATTCACCGTATATGTAACTTAATACACACTGTCATGTAACGTGGAGTTGGGGGAACAAATGGTGCAAAAAAGTGAGTATGGATTGCTCCCAGGAATAAATTGGCAGGGCGGACATTCCAAATTTTAAACAGCAGATGGGGCAAAATCTGAGTTAGGTATTAGTGAGTGAATTGGCCAAACTGAAATTCCAAAATTTTCCAAAAGATGGTGCCAAATCGTTGCCAGAAACCAAAATTGAGCGTGGTCTGATCGATGGAACACACACGAGAGCACAAAGGTGGTTTTTATTATTCTTTTAATTGTATTTTATTTTACTTGCTTGGCTGAAATATATTCTGTAACGGCTTAAAGCAATATTATCGCAGAATTGGACTAAGCTGCCCACCCTTATGAGAATAGGGGTGTGTTAAAAAGGGTATAACAAATGAGTTCTTGGTTTCTTTTAATTTAATTTTATTTCATTTTATTTTAATTGTATTTTATTTCAATTGCTTGGCTGAAATATATTCTGTAACGGCTTAAAGCAATATTATCACAGAATTGGACTAAGCTGCCCACCCTTATGAGAATAGGGGTGTGTTAAAAAGAGAAAAGAAAAAAATCAATTCAAAGGCTTTGATTTATTTTGATTTAATGGTTGACCAAAGTCTGACTTTAAAGTATTGGTTTTATAAAAGCGGAAGTAAAGAAAAGAGGAAGTAGGGTGCCTGCCAGGGGGGTTTCCACAGAATTTCGGTGGAAAGAGTGAACCGGAAATGAGCTGCCCGGAAAAACCGCAGGGGATGAGCGTGGGAAGCTGGACAGTATAGAAGCCGTAGGCGTGGGAAGCTGGACAGTATAGAAGCCGTAGGCGTGGGAAACTGGACAGTATAGAGGCCAGCGGAAAAGGGAAGGGCCAGAGAAGTCTATAAAAAGGGCACCCTGGACATCGACAGGGCTCTCTCCTGGACCGCGGTCATAGCGAACAGAAGCCGGTAGGAGTTTCAAGACTTTTTTCCAAAGCCTTCGAGATTTTTGTGTAAGACGCAAGATTGCTGGCACGGATTAACTTGGATTTACTCAAAAGAATTGGACTGGACAACTTTGCTTGAGAAACTAGGTGAGAGGACCGACTCCTTCTGTATTTCCGTGCGGGGAGGGAGACCGTTATCGGGGTAGTGGGTCCTCCCGTGACCAAAACTAGTTTCTAAATTAGATTTTTAGAGATAAAATCGAATTGATCACTCGACTTTATTTCCACCAAAAAATAACCCCCAATTGGTACCCTCCTTTTCCTCTTTTCTGATTTAATTTTTGCAATCAAGATTACTCCAGGATTGAATGATTGTATTTGCAAGGGCATCAGTGAGTGGAATTGTTCAGTTTTTGGAGGATTGTGATTTGTAATTTTATTTCATGTTTTTTCAATAAAAGAGTTGTATATACTCATTTAATTCGTTGTGCGCTAATTTGTATAATTTATGCAGTCAATTGTTTGTGGAAGGGTTGATAAGCCGATTTATTAACGGGAGATTTTAAGAATTAGAGACTAAAGCATTAGATTTATTTCCAAACTCTGTCTTTGCCATACTTCTGCTAATTTGATTTACTTCCGAAAAAAGAGAAGTAGGCTTGCGGCTTTATCAAAAGCGGAACGGGGCCCGATCAAAAGTATTTAATTTATTCGGGCCGCGTCAAAAAACTACTTTGAATGATTTTGAGGGATTAATTTGCCTTCAGAATTAATTACAGGATAATAACAATTCGATTAAATCATCTTGAACCCGTATTAAGTAAAATATCATTTTGTCGGAAACAATTGAGTGCGAGGAAGCGCTTTTACGGTTAAGTGTTTATATATATACCGTTATAATTAGTGAATAATGTGTTAAACTTATTCTTAAACGCTGGCATAGTCCCACTTCTGCTAATTTGACGTGCTCCCGGAAAAAAGGGAAGTAGGCCCGCTCCTCCATCAAAAGCGGAACGGGGCCTGAGCCAAAGTATATTTAATTTACTCCGGCCGCGTCAAAACTACTTTAAATGATTTTGAGGGATTAAATTGCCTTCAGTATTTATTACCGGATAATAATAATTCGATTAAATCACTTGAACCCGTATTAAGTAAAATATCATTTTGTCGGAAACAATTGAGTGCGAGGAAGCGCTTTTACGGTTAAGTGTTTATATATATATACCGTTAGAATTAGTGAATAATGTGTTAAACTTATTCTTAAACGCTGTCATAGTCCTACTTCTGCTATTTTGACTTGCTCCCGGAAAAAAGGGAAGTAGGCTCGCTCCTCCATCAAAAGCGGAACGGGGCCTGAGCCAAAGTATTTAATTCACTCGGGCCGCATCAAAAGCCACTTTGGATGATGTTGAGGGGTGTTAGGGTGGTGCTCACTCTAACTTATTTTGCAAGAACCACACTGGAGTCAAGTTAGTCGTTTTAGGCACCTGCAGGCGGAGAGTTCACTCGTCGCTGTGCTTACAGCGATGGTCGAATGAAGTCTGACTCAGGCCTCGTCAGGCGCTTATTTATTGAGAGAAACAGAGTGTGGTTGAAAGTGGGGGGGGGGGGGTGTGAACACCCAGGATAAGGTGAAGACGGTCCCCTGCTGATCAAAGCATAGCAGGGGACCTTTTACGACGTTCTGTAAACAAAGCAACTTTGATTGCTTCCTCTGCAGCTAGTCAATAAGTTGAAATGATCTTAGCACTTTGGTAAACTAATTTTGTCTAGACAGGACAACCTAGTTAAATTATTACAGGTTACATTCCAACATAATCATACGATGAAGATATTCTGCAAACCCTAACATATCCCTCCTGTTTTATCATATGATTATGTCAACCTCGATCAATCAAACATAAGTAAGAAAATACAATAAAAGCAATAACTTCCAGTGAAGATGAGGTTTTTCCTCAATACTCCAGTCCAAATTGTGTGTGTAATTTAAAAAACCTGCGGCCAGATTAAATGCAGGAAAAGAGTTACACGGTCCCTCTGCCTTAGGCGACCAGAATGTTATCAATCAAGATAAAAATTGCTCGCGATTGTTCAGTCGTTGGGGGCTTGGCACGCCCACTGGTGGAGGGTGAGCACGATTCTCACCCCCTTCGCAGATCTGCTCCGTCCAGGGAGAACTTGGGAATGTCTGCTGCGTGGTCGTTGTCTTCAGTGGCTCAGGGTGGACTACCTGGCCACCAAGGGGGAAGAGGATTATTCTGCCTCTGTATGAACTGGGGCGGGGACTGTCGATGGCTGATCTGGTTCCTTGCAGGAACCCTTCACTGGGGCGCACTGGGACAGATGATACCACGATCCTCCTTTGCCGGCCAGCCGGACGGCATGTGAGATGCGCTCCACCAATTTATAGGGTCCAGTCGACGCAGGCTCCGTCCCCCTCCTTCTTGGGACCTCCAGCCAGAACGTTGGGGTGACCTGGACCTCGGTCTTTGCTTCCGTATCCGCAGTAGTTTGCTGAGCAAATCCCGATCTGGATCCGCCACCGAAAGAACGGCAGCACGTCCGGAAAACAGCAAAAAACAGCACCTTTTCTGCAACCTTTGCATTAGTCATTTGAGATGTTTCTTCTGCTCCTTTTATCACTGTTTTGGTTGCCCTGGTTACAGAGGCGTTGCTACACCAAAGGGAGGGAAGAGTGTGTCTGTAGCAACGTTGATTAGCTAAGGAATGTAGTGTGGTGTGAACTAGCACTTCATTGTCGGCCCGTGACCCCCGCAGAGTTAGTCCATGTGTTCTTCTCCAGTGAGATCAATGCTTTCCTGTGGAACAATGCAACTAGACCTTTGCTAGACTTTATCTACTTAGTAAATTAACACTCAATAACAATAAGTAACTTGTCCTAAACACTAAAACAAATGTTAAGTAAATGTAAGGTAACTGGTATGCAGTTCCTTAAACAAACATTGAGTAAATATAGGATAACTTGTACGCAACTACTCCAAACTGTGTTTAACACTTAACAAAGAAAAACAGTTCTGATCAACAACAATCTATGAACCAAACCTACAGTTAACTAATAGGAATGGAGTTTTCTTCAACCAAATAAGAACATTTTGCCTATGCAAATAAGCTCTGCTCATTGTTAGTGAAGACCTCTTACAGGAACAAAAACACACAGCTAACATAAGGACAGGAAGGATACATATGGCTAACAGGGATCAAAAGACATCCCTGTCACTAAAGAGGAAGAACGTAGATAAAAGAAAAGCCATAAACTCGTAAAGACAAGGCCTACAGGTCTGGCAGGCCAAGGCTTCACTTAAATTATTCCAACATTTCCCTCCTGTTTATCACACATTTGCTAAATTTTTACATGACCAAAAACAACCACTTCTCTTGATTTTCAGTTGTCGGATCACAAGTATGCGCACAAATATTTCCACCAAAGAGGATAAATGTTGCGACATCATCATTCGGAAACACACAGATCTGGGAAAAAGTCTGTAAACTCAAGTGCAAAAACTGCATCATCATCATCGTTATCATCAACATGCTGCCGTTCAGACATTAGGCATACCCGGGCCATCTCGTCGTCCATGGGCGAGATTGCTGTGGTGATAAGACGATTAAACAGAGCACGGAGACATGGAATACAACAACATCCACACAAGGTGAGTATAGCAGTAATTGAGGACACAAGGGCTTTATACTTCCCAAAAGCAGTCATCCACTTGTTGTGCTCTTTCATCCTCGTGTTGAGGGATTGCAAGCTTGCAATCACCTTCGTCAGGCTCCCATCAGGGGCGGTGTCATTCTGGATGAAGGTGCAGCATCGTTCCCTGAACATTGCGCAGACCCTTCCTTTCCCAGACAACAACATAACAAGAGCATTGCGGTTCTGGATTGACATTAGGGAAGGTGTGGCTAGCTGTTCGTGCACTGCCTCAAGTCCCACTTGTGTCCGTTTGCCCAATTTCTGCATGTTGCAATGGATGTAATTTATCCTGTCAACGTTCTTGTTCATCGTCCACCAGCAGCAAATGGAGGACTCCCATCCCGCTTCAATTTGGTCAATTAATTCTTATTAATCAGGAACTCCTCTGGGGACTTTAATTGCATCAATTTCAGTCAGCTCATCGTCGCCTCTCAAATTTAAAGATATTATGTTTTTGTTTTCTCCAGCTTTTTCCCAGATCTTGGCATGTCGGTACATATACAATTTTGGTTGACTACATTCTCTAAAAGCAATGGTTTCTTTTCTTTTTCTTCCATTCAACGGATATTATATAGAACACTTTGTCGCACATTTCACAATCAGTAAACAAACTATCCACATTCATTTTCGAGATATTGATTCCATTCTTTAACATCAACAGCAGTTGTTGACAAACTATTATTTCTTTACATAACGTTTTTGCCACTGTTAAGGCCTTCAGTGTATATTTTGAAGCCAATTCAATCCATTTTTAGAATGCATCTATTATGACCATGTCACGGACGGAGTGTGGAATGGAGCAGGGCGACCAAGTGCAGCTTGGACCAGGGTTTATTGCAGGAACTCAAAACACAGACTCGGCAAACTGACGTGACTTAACTAACAAACTAACAACAGGACTGACCAAACAGCGACGTGAGACGAAACGGACAGGGTGGCATTCCATGACAGCAGCAACAGCATGCAATGCTCCGACAGGGACTAACACACAAATAGAACTTAAATACGCGACAGGTAACGAGAGGCAGGTGCGTGTGGTTACATTAATCAAGGGCACACAGGAAGGGAGGGGCGAGCACACAGACACATAACCAAAACTGGAGACGAGGCATGACAGAACCCCCCCCACAAGGGACGGCCCCCGACGTCCCAAAAATCCAATCCCCCACGACGGCACGCGGGGGGGCGGGGGGGGCAGAGAGCCGCACTCGGGCGACGACTAGGGGCAGAGAGCCGCACTGGGGCGGCGACTAGGGGCAGAGAGCCGCACTCGGGGGGCGGCGACTAGGGGCAGAGAGCCGCACTCGGGGGGCGGCGACTAGGGGCAGAGAGCCGCACTCGGGGGGCGGCGACTAGGGGCAGAGAACCGCACTCTGGCGGCGACTAGGGGCAGAGAACCGCACTCGGGCGGCGGCTTGGGGGGAACCGAATCGCACCGCACTCGGGCGGCGACTTGGGGGGAACCGAATCGCACCGCACTCGGGCGGCGACTTGGGGGGGAACCGAATCGCACCGCACACGGGCGGCGACTTGGGCAAACAAAACCGCAATCGGCGGACACCCGGGGAAACAGAGCCGCAATTGGCGGACACCCGGGGAAACAAAACCGCAATCGGCGGACACCCGGGGAAACAAAGCCGCAATCGGCATTCTGGGAGGCGGAGTTGTGCGCAGCAGCAGGAGTCGAGCATGTTGCCTTCCTAGATGTGGGGTCGGGTGATGATCGCAGGTTCGGGCGCTGCTGGCACAAGGACCAACGGCGGTCGTGGGTCCAGCGTCGCTGGAGCAAAGTCCGATGGCAGCCGTCGAGCCGATGGCGCCGGGAGGAACCCTGATGGCGGCTGCGGATCCGGCGTCGCTGGAGCGAAGTCTGACGGCGGCCGCGAGTCTGGCGTCGCAGATGGGCGAAGTCCGATGGCAACAGCGGAGCCGGTCGCACCGGGAGGAACTCTGATGGCGGCCGCGAAGCCCATGGCGCTGGAACCTGCTCGAACGACGGGCGTGGATTGCGCGTCGCGGACGGGAGCTGATCCTGGAAGGTCCAAGCGCTGGTCGCTGTGATGGTCGGAGCATTCTGTCACGGACGGAGTGTGGAATGGAGCAGGGCGACCAAGTGCAGCTTGGACCAGGGTTTATTGCAGGAACTCAAAACACAGACTCGGCAAACTGACGTGACTTAACTAACAAACTAACAACAGGACTGACCAAACAGCGACGTGAGACGAAACGGACAGGGTGGCATTCCATGACAGCAGCAACAGCATGCAATGCTCCGACAGGGACTAACACACAAACAGAACTTAAATACGCGACAGGTAACGAGAGGCAGGTGCGTGTGGTTACATTAATCAAGGGCACACAGGAAGGGAGGGGCGAGCACACAGACACATAACCAAAACTGGAGACGAGGCATGACAGACCAGGCATTATAACCCTGTGGATTGTGTTAAGCACATGTTAAACAAGCTCTACAATTTTTTTTTTTTTTTTTATAAACGTTTTGAATATGAATCAAATTCATATGTTGTATAAAGCTGACTGAACTGCCCTTCCATCCCCCCTGTTGAGCCAGGTGTCAACGGCACGTGACAACACCATGGCTCAATATAGCTGCTTGTATCGTTTCCTTTCCTTTCTCAACGTAACAACCCAATCCACCAATCAAATAAAAACAATAAAAAAAAATAAAAAAAATAACTGCTGGTAAAATAATATAATAGTTAACTGTTGCAGTTTCATAACTTTAACTAACTCAATCGCTCTTTTATTCTCAAATTTTAAATTTAGCCTTGAAATGTCGGTATTTCATAATTGTACATCATCTAATTCCAGAAAGCAAGTTCTTTCCATCTCTCAAATTTTGTCTAACCAAGGCTAGGCATTAAAGGAGCGTGGACCAGTTTCTGCCCATAAACAAATTGCTCGCTTTTTTATTTTTCCTTCCTATCTTAACGAAATCGGTTTTGTTTTGCGGTGCAAATCAGATAGACTACAGATAAATAAATTCTTTAGTGCACCTATGTTAGCGAATTTCATCCTTTTAACACATAACACAACACACAGACAACACAAAAACAGCAGAGACACAGCTCACAAACAATACCAACAAACAACGCTGCGCAAACGCCATTTCTCTCTTTTCCTCTCATTTTTATCTTTCCAAGTCGTTTCTGTTCTGCGGTGCAAATTGAATAGACCACAGTCTAGCAAATTTCTTTACACTAAAAGTTCAGCCAATCTTCATCATTTTAACACACATGCACAGCTCTCGCGCGCGTAGAGCAGGTCCCAGCACCAATGATTCGTCACAGGCTGGCCATTTCCTGTGGTCGATCATGAGCTGGTCCCTCCCACGCACGCGAGGACAGCACATTCTAATTTTTCATTTATCTTCTCGAAGCAAGTTACATTTATTTACCACTCGATTTGCAAATTTTAACTTCAGTGTTGTTGTCACACTTGCAACATCTACTTCCACCAAATGTTTCCTCACCCAGTTGCCGATTTCAGGGCGGAAATTAGTAAGGAGCGCATTTTTAAGATGTTGCTGATAAGCACTCTCAGCTGCATCATCAAATGGGATGCCACTGTGCACCCAGAATTCTTTTCCAAATCTTAATTGAATGGTGGTCTCATCACTTTTTATCTTTCCATTTTTTGTCTCTTGAATTTGTTCTCTTCTCTCTTGTGAAGCTTTCAACCACATTCTAGCACAATTCAACTCTCTCTCTTTCCTTTTCTTTTTCTGTCCCTTTGTCATCCTATCTACACTCTCCTCCAAAACATCAACCACTATCTTCCACACTTCAACTTTCAACTTCCCTTCTATACCATACTTTTTATTCCACTTCGGCATGTATTGCATACAATTAAGACATTTACTCGCCATGTACTTCTCATCTTCTTCAAGAGCTAGAGATTTACCGTTCTTATTTCCCATCTTAATTTGGTATTTTAGGTTTATACAATTTTTACAATTTTTGCCTTTTTTCTTTCTTTGAGGATCCTCAATGCAGGTTTAAATTGACCTTTCAACAATTTACTAGCCTGTGTTATTGCCGTGGATCAATGCTAGAACTGCTATTTAGTCAATTTGTCCTACCAGACACACTCTCAACCACACAACATCCATGCAAACAGGTTGGAAGAACGGACAAAAAAAGAATCTACGCCCTTCTTCAATTAAGAAAAAGAAGCTCTGTTCCCTTTCTTAGCCCGTTCCTTCCGCTGGGACTTGAACCCAAGCTGTTCTTTGGCCGGAAAAACGTACAAAGAAAAATCTACACTCTTCTTTGATTACCAAAAAAGAAGCTCCGTGTTTCTTAGCACGTTCCTACCACTGGGACTCTAACCCAAGCCAGATCCCTCAGCTTGGAAAAACAGACAAAGAAGAATCTACGCACTTCTTCGATGAACGAAAAAGAAGCTCTGCTTTTCTTAGCCTGTTTCTTCCCCTGGGACTTGAACCCAAGCTGTCTCCCGTGCACCTTTTACGCGTTTCACAACCACACAATTTTTTAACTTACCTGACCCCTGGTCCGTTGCACTGCCGGAACCCCGTCAATCCACCCCTGGCAGACGAAGGCTGACCTAAGATGCTGGCCCAGCGAAGAAATTCTCTTCCCAGGACTTTCTTTTCCAGGTCCCCCTAAAGGACGCTGGCTTGTCGACAATGCAGCACGTCCTCCTCCGTCAGCCAGATGGCGGGTATGAGGGTCCCGGGTTTCGGCACCAAAAATGTTAGGGTGGTGCTCACTCTAACTTATTTTGCAAGAACCACACTGGAGTCAAGTTAGTCGTTTTAGGCACCTGCAGGCGGAGAGTTCACTCGTCGCTGTGCTTACAGCGATGGTCGAATGAAGTCTGACTCAGGCCTCGTCAGGCGCTTATTTATTGAGAGAAACAGAGTGTGGTTGAAAGTGGGGGGGGGTGAACACCCAGGATAAGGTGAAGACGGTCCCCTGCTGATCAAAGCATAGCAGGGGACCTTTTACGACGTTCTGTAAACAAAGCAACTTTGATTGCTTCCTCTGCAGCTAGTCAATAAGTTGAAATGATCTTAGCACTTTGGTAAACTAATTTTGTCTAGACAGGACAACCTAGTTAAATTATTACAGGTTACATTCCAACATAATCATACGATGAAGATATTCTGCAAACCCTAACAAGGGGTTAATTTGCCTTCAGAAGTAAATACGCCTGTACGTTTAAGTGGTTATATACGTATATAACATTGGAATTAGTGATTAATGTATTAAAGTTCTCTTTTCAACCCTATCATTGTCATACTTTAGTCAATCTGACTTTCCACTGAAAAAAGGGAAGTAATCTCTTTACTTCCCCAACCCGGCCAGAGCGGGGCCATATTAAAAGTTACTTCGGCGAGAGCAGCGCTACGGGGCGCTATAGACTAACGAATCCCTGAGGCCTTAACAAAGGCATCTAAAAGCATCCGTAACGAAATACCAGCATCAAACAACTGAAGGGAGCCATCAATGGGGCGTGGTCATACCGGCGACTTGCCTCGAATTGAGTTACTCGGCTTGCGCGTCGGATGATTTAAGCGGGATTGACGTCGTATAGAAGTTGGGTTGATTCCAAGAGGATTCATTTAACTTGGGTGGTCATCTGCGGACGAGTCCCTTCGCCCCGGCTTATTGAACCCGTTACTGGGGAGCCGGAGGCACTTTATTGGAAAGTGCACGTTTGACAACACGTAAGTTCCAAACTTATTTACCGTATATGTAACTTAACTTCTTGCACACCTTATTTGATCTGAACGACAGTCTCCTCTTAAATTTCCTCTTTCAATTAGCAGAATTTCGACATATAGTAACAGGTATTCTGCTTACCTTATCATTGATGAGCTCAGGGTTGGGGAGACGTCGTACCAGCTCAACGTTGTGCGCTTATTCCTTATTCCCAAACGGTACGCCAACCGGGAGACAGCTGTCCCAGACTAACTGTCCGATGACTTGGACACAGACCACGAGTTGTCAATAACCCTTCTCACGGCAAGAAATTGTTAGGATACGGATTTTAGCTATTGATCTGACTCCAAATTGTGATCAACACTTAACACAAGAATTGCTATGTTCTAATCCACACACTGGCGCACCTAACAATTTTGCGAGTTCGTTCTGTCAAAGAGAAGACCAGTAGATCAATTAGGCCGAATTTACCAATTGTTTAATCCTGACAAAGCAAGCTAATACAGGCGCCTGGGCCTCGGGTCCTTAACACGAAAACCCGTGTGCCTTCGTGACCAGAAAAGACAAGACATTCTTCCGGGTTGCCCAGTTTTAAAGAAACATAACATGAATATTCAAGCATGCAAAATATTGTGTGGTGATTGGTCGATGGTTGATGGTCATCTCCTCCTCGTTTGGGTTTTCCCCTGCTCAGCACAGGTGTCTGGACCACAAAGACAAGTTGTTTTTCGCGTTCCCCATCGGCCTTGAGATATCCTCCCTTTCTGGACATCCTGTTCCACAATACTTTGAAGAAAACAAATTCATGTAGTCTGCACATTCCTTTCCACTTATTAAGCGACCACACTACTACTAGAAATTATATTGATATGATTATATGTCTCTAACGCAGCCTTAATCAAATGTGTTTGTAAACTGCCGAAAGTACATTTCCCTTTAATATACATATATATAAATACAACTTTATTTATATAGCACGTTCACAACGTCTTTCATTGTAATATAACTAATTTTAATAACACCTTACAGAATTTTGTTGGTGGTGGGCCTCGAGATTTCTTCAAATGAAAAGATGTGCCATGGATAACAAAAGGTTGGGAAACATTGTCCTAAATAACTGAACGTACCGCCTTAAACCGACATAATGATGGAGAGTTTGATTTTGAAGGGTTTACACAAGCTGAGGTAGAAGAAACAGAGAGGATGTTTAAACAATACATCAATGATTCCCTGCCATTACTATGCAATTGGATTAACTGTGAGGAAGACTGCCCTCCAACTATGGAAAAAAGCAAAGTAAACATCGTCGCCGTACAAAAAAAATTAAAGTTTCAGAAACTATCCATGGCCTTGAAATTGCTTTGAAATGGTAAGAGACTCAGAATGTGGACTCAAAGTGATACATCTTCAAGGGATCCTAGATTTCTTAAGGAAGCAACAGACTAAAGAAAAAAGGGAATTACAGACTATTTTAAACATGGAAATAAAGAACAAATTTCGGGATTAGTTTAAAATCATGAACGTTTGTTTTGAATGTTTTCAGCTAAAGTTACACATTTATGGACGCTCTCTGTTTCAAAGATCGAAAATTTCATTTGCATCTGATTTGTGGAAAAAATAACTTTTCTTATGTACACGCTGATAATGTTGTAGTTCTTTTTATTACTTACTTTTATTATTTTGTTTTTGTTCGGTGATTGTGGTTTTGCTGCAGTAATAAGATTTCTATTGGTTTTGTGACTCCCAACGTCTCCAGGAACCAAAAAAAAAAAAAAAGAAGGAAAGCAACCTTTTCAGCCTGGACGACCAGGCGGGGGAGTCAGCACTCCGCCGAAACGTCCGACTCCTCGCCAGACGCAGGATCGATGGACGCGGGAGCAGAAGACCCCGGTGCCGGCGGACAAGACCTCCCCGGAGCCTCACCCCTGGTCCCCTCATCCCTCCTCGGGCGCCCGCGCCGAGGACCCGGTTGGTCCGGATGACAGCGATGGAACTCCATGATGAGCGAACGGTCGAGTATCCAGCGGCTCGGAACCCAGGAGCGGTGCGCGTCGTCATAACCCTCCCAATTTGGAGGCCACGACCGCGCCGCCGCGATCGGAGCAAGGAGCGGACGGCGTAAGCCGGACCCCCATCGACGAGCTGGGGCGGCGGAACGGGCGGCGGCGGTGGAACGGGCGCCGGCGCCAACGCGCTCTCAAAGATGGGCCCCCGCACACGGGACACGTGGAACGTGGGGTGAACCTTCATGGACTCTGGAAGGAGAAGACGGACGGGCCAATCACCTTCTGAATAGGGAACGGTCCAACAAAGCGGGGGGCCCCAGCTTGCGGGATCCCGCTCGCAGCGGCAAATCCCGCGTCGAGAGCCACACACGCTGCCCCACTCTGTACTCCGGAGCCGGCGTTCGGCGCTTGTTCGCCTGGCGGCCGTAGCCTGAAACAGAGCGGAGAAGAGTGATCCGGGCCCTCGCCCAGGCACGACGACAACGGCGGACACGCTCCTGGTGGCCCGAAAAAGGGTGGCTGGTACCTGAAAACGCAGTGGAAAGGCGAAAGTCCCGTGGCTGAGCTGGGGAGGGAATTGTGAGCATACTCTACCTAGGGAAGCTGTTGCACCCACCCGCGCTGGTCCCCGGCGACCATGCATCGGAGGGACCTGCCCAGTTCCTGGTGCAGGGGCTCCGCTTGACCATTGGACTGAAGGTGAAACCCCGAGGAGAGGCTGGCCGTAGCGCAGAGGAGTCGGCAGAACTCCGCCCGGAAGGTGGAAGCGAATTGTGGACCTCGGTCTGACACGATGTCTTGTGGGAGACCGTGGTGACGAAACACCTCCTGCACCATGATGGACTCAGTCTGCTTCGCAGATGGGAGCTTAGGCAGAGGGATGAAATCTTGCTGAAACGGTCTACCACCGTGAGGACTACCGTGTTTCCTTCCGAGGGGGGGAGGCCCGTGACAAAGTCGGTGTCCGCTTGCCAGGTGGGCCACGAGAAACGCTGTGCCACCACGTACCTCGTGCGTGCAGCTCCGGGATGACAAGCCAGGCGTGAGTCGTGCGCCCATTGCAGGACGGACGACCGCAGGCCTTCAGGGACGAACAGGCGACCCTCCGGGCAGTTGCTGGGGCCGGGTTGATCGCGTGATGCGGCTTCCACTTGGCGTTCAATCTCACATGAAAGACCCGCCAGCTGAACCGAGCTCGGGAGGATAGTGGGAGGGGGACTCTGTCCCTCCTCCCCACCAGGAAACAAACGCGACAGGGCATCCGCCTTCGCGTTACGGGAACCTAGCCCTTTAATGTCCTCATGGCGCTCTTAACTACGTCCGCCTTACAACAATACACACACACACACACACACACACACACACACACACACACACACACACACACACACAGTGCCAGCAGACATGTTAGCTTTACTTGTTTTACATGTTTACCTTGAATGGGCGGTTCACACGGATGTCCAGAAGTTGGAGTTCCTTTGTTGTGCCTCCCGGAATGACGCCAAGCACAGCGTTCATTGCTTCAATTGTTTTTTCACATCGGCTGTGACGACAGCACACACACACACACACACACACACATACACACACACACACGCACACACACTCTCGGGCAGTCCATCGATTTCGAGGATGACGTTGATCCAGATGAAAAGTATGGACAGTTATTGGGGTGTTTTGTGGCGCTGCATAGCCATGTGGCTGTGCAGGCCGATGTGTGATCCACAGGTCTTGCCACATGAGGGACAGGGGTATATGGTACTGGAGGGCGTTTGCCCTGCAGCACGCTGATGCCTCTGTGCACGGCGTTGTATCATCCTCTCTGTGGCCTGCTCCTGAAAGTGAGTAATACCCTGGTGGCAGGTGGAACTCCAGGTGTGGCGAAAAGCAGCCAGGGACTCGAGTGCTGTAGGTGTAATGTCATACTTCTTCTGGAGGGTTTTGAGGTGATCCTTGGAGCTTTTTCTGCCCCCCTGCAGATCTCTGACCACCCAAAAGCTGGCCATAGAGGATCTGCCTGGGGAGGTGGTGGGGAGGCATACGGATCACATGACCTACCCAACATGTTTCTGCGCAAGCAGCAGGACAATGCTGAGTGTGTGGGTCCAGTCGAAGAGCTCAACATATAGTACCCTGTCTTCCCAAGACACACCCAGGATCCTTTGCAGGCAGCGGATGTGGAAGGCCTCTAGGGTACGAATGTGGCTCTGGTAGGGTGTCCAGGTTTCCGAGCCATATAGCAGTGTCGACAGACATACTGCCTTATACACAGCTGCTTTGATGGAGATAGTGAGACTCCTATTCTGGAAGACCCTGGAACTAAACTGTCAGGCACAGAGCAGGGAGAGGACTCAAATGCAGAGTTCGAAAGTTCAAGGAGTTTATTTCTTCTGCGGATGACCGCTCCAAAAACAAAAGGCGCCTCGCAAGGAGGGAAAAAGGGGACAACCAAAAGTGCCTCAACACGAGGAAAAAAGGGGATAAACAAAAGGGCCTCTACTCGAGGGAAAAAAGGGCTGAGAACTGCAAACAAAAGGCGCCTCACACGGAGGGAAAAACAAAGGCAAGATCGCACGGGCAAAGCTCGGGAAATAGCTGGGGCTATGGAGTCGCTGGTGGTCATGGCTCTCAAGACGCACTGGCACAAGGCGAGGGGAAGACGCAGACTAAATACACATACGGAGGGAGGAGGACACAGGTGTGGACAATCAGGGTGGACGACACAGGTGCACGTAGTTATCATCTCGGGGAGGTCAAGCGGACGGTTGTGCAGGGGAAGGGCCCATACTCTGTACAAAATAAAACAGGAAGTGAAAACACGAGGGACAGGACAAAACAAAACAATCTACAAAACCCCGACATCATGACATAAACCTGCCAAAGGCAGCGGACGCCATGCCGATGCGGACCTGAAGGTCGTCGTCGATGTTGCAGGAGGGGGACAGAATACTGCCTAGGTAGGTGAAGTGTGGGACGATGGCAAGGGGATGACCATCGAGGGTGAGGGTGGGCGCACAGGTTTGGGGGGTGGACTCTTGCACAACTATCTGTGTTTTCTTGATATTAATTTGAAGACCAATGGCGCCATACAAGGAGGCGACCACATTTAGCGCACACTGTAGGGACTGTGGTGAGTGAGCGAGGAGAGCACAGTCGTCTGCATATTGTAGATGCAGGATGTGTTGGGTGGTGGTTTTGGTGAAGGCTTGGAGGCGCCGAATATTGAATAGGTTGCCATCCAATCTGTACTTTATCTGTACCCCATCGGAGGGGTTAAGGAGTTTATGAGAGAGGAGGGTGATGGTAGAGAGGAAAATGTTGAAAATGGTTGGTGCTAGAACACACTCTTGCTTGATCCCCACATCCACACTGAAGAATGTGGATTGTTGGCCACCAATGCTCACACAGGCTTGCATCCCGTCGTGGAACTGACGCAGGAGGTTTCTGAACTTGGGTGGAACCCCAAGCTTCCCCAGCACTTCGCACAACAGTTCCCGGTTGACTGTGTCAAAGGCCTTGGACAGATCAATGAAAGCTAGGTACAGCTCTTTGCCGTGTTCTCCTGGACCTGTCTAGCAACAAAAATCATGTCAACAGTGCCTCACTCATGCCTGAAGCCGCACTGGGATTCAGGCAGGATGTTTTCACTGACATGGGATGCTAGGCGGAATAGCATAATCCGTGCTCGCACCTTCCCGGCCGCTGATATCCTTCCAATCTTGCCGAATGACTTCAGATGACCAGATGATGGTGATCAGCTGGTGTAGTCTGCAGGTGAGGAGGTATCCGCCATGCTTCAGAATTTCTGCCGGGATTCCTTCAAAGCCCAGGCTCTTGTTGTTTTTCAGGCTGGCGATGGCTTTCCGTACCTCGGCGAAGCAGGGGGGGAGGAGTCTAGATCAATGATGGGTGGCAGGCAGAGGACGTCGGCAAGTGTGTCCATGCGGGTTGGGTATGAGGTGTTTAGCAGGGTGTTGAAATGCTCAGCCCATCTGTCAAGGATCTGACCAGGGCTTGTGTTCTTTCTCTGTGGGCCATAGATAAACTTGATGGCATCGTAGAAAGCATGGGAGTTGTTAGTATCCGTGTGATGCTGTATCTCCCTGGCTTTCTTGACCCAGCAATCATTCTCCATGGCTCTGATGGTGCGCTGGGTTTCAGCCCGGATGTCGTTGTAGCTGTCTTTCAGCGAGCTGGATTGGGGTTGGAGAGGTGACCTGCAAGGGCCTTGTGTTTTTTGCCTGAAGTAGGTTGTGAATACCAGGTGCACTGTTGTCGAACCAGTCTTGGTGTCTCCGTCTGGTGTATCCTATGGATTTTACAGCCGCCTGGTGAATGGCAGTGCGGAGGGAGCTCCAGGTAGCATTGATGTTGACATCAGTTGGTGTTTCAGGGATCTTAGACAGTTGTAGAGCAATCTGTTCCCTGAGCAGGTTGACTGAGTGCGTGGACTTCAGTGCGTCACAGTTGAGCCGCCTGCAGGGTGGTGTTTTCCTGAGAGTAGGACGGAGTTCCAGGGTGAGTTTGGCTCCGATTAGACGGTGATCTGTCCAGCAGTCAGCTCCACGCATGGCTCTGGTGACTTGCACCTCCTTCCTGTCATCTTGGCGGACAATGATGTAATCCAGGAGATGCCAGTGTTTCGAACGAGGATGTTACCAGGAAGTCTTGAACTTGTTCTTCAGTTGTTCACACACACACGCACGCACGCAGGCATTCGCGTGTCATGTCCTGCTGTCTTCTTGTTTCACGTCCCGGTCAGTCACTCAAGTTATTGTTTTGTTAAGTCGTATCAGTTTGCCTTTTGAGTTCGGCAATAAACCCTGGTCCAAGCTGCACTTCCGGAAGGGTCACACCCAACACCTGCCGCTGACCATCGACGGTGCTGTGGTGGAGAGAGTGAGCAGCGCCCGGTTCATGGGGGTGCACATCAGTGAGGATCTCTCCTGTTCCACCAACACCGCATCACATATGAGGTTTCGGATGTTTGAGGTAGAAATCCCGTCTTTTCTCAGGAACATCAGAAATTGAGTTGATGTATTAAATTTCACATAATCCGACCTCCCACGAGCCTTTTAAATCGATGTGTTGTGCTAATTCCACTTTAAATTCTGAAAGCGTGTTCTCAGGGAAGATGTGCATGCTGGCATTTGAGGCTAATGTTACGTAGAATTCTCTCTGGACATCACCCATCTTGAAATTTTCACAGAATGACCGTCCTAGCGAGTTTTAAATGTCTTTAACGCTATATGCAGGAACCCAGCTGTCAAATTTGGCTGGCCAGCCAACCCAGTGGATGAGTAACTCCCGTTTGCCTGATACGGTGCGTGATTTAAGAATTTTCTGTATACGGAAAATCTTTTTTTTTTTTTTTTTTTTTTACTTTTTGTAATTCCGCTTCGTAAAAGCTGCCTTCTATAGGCACACCGTCCACGTCTGATATTTTGTAGACAGGCGGGACGCAGTGGAGACGTTGTGTTATCCTGAATATTTCGTCCGTGAAACTTTGTAGATAACCCTTTTCAAAAACGCCTCTTAGTTTGGAAAGTCGGACTGTATCGCCTGGAGCGAAGCGGAACTTGATCCCCCGGCAGAAGGGATTGTTTGCATACAGGTTGGTGAAAACAATTTCTCTATTATCCTCATTTACAGCATTAGGTGTCATTTTTATACGAGTATGAAAACTGTCATTATAGCTGATAATAAAATCCTGAATTACATCGACGTATCGTGTGATCTTTGCTGTAAAATAACGCCACATTCGTGATTTCAATGTTTTGTTAAAGCGTTCAACAGTCTGAGCTTTTGTATCGGAAGACGTTGCAAAATGTATAGTATTATGCTGTCTCATTAATGTCTGGAAATGTTTGTTAAAAAATTCTTTCCCCTTATCTGTCTGGAGTCGTAAGGGTATCCCGCTAACTGCTAAGACATCTTCAAAGGCCCGGGTCACATGCGAAGCTGATTTAGTCTTCAGAACTCGTACAGACGCGCGTTTCGAAAACACATCAATTGTGGTCAGTAAATACTTATATCCGTCATTATAGCGTGCTAGTGATTGCATATCACATAAATCTGCTTGAAATTGTCTCATAGGACCTCGAACAAAAACTTTATTTCTAGGAAAAGTTATTCTGGCTGGTTTATGTAAAGTAAAAGCATCCTGATCTGACAGAAACGCTTTCACTTTTTTAATATTAGTGTTTTTACAGCTAACAGTCGCTCCTTTGTGTAAGCGTGCCTCCCCTCCGTAACTAGCTGGATTATTAGCTTTATAATAGAGCTTTTGAAGCTATCTGTCACCCGCCATTGTTAGATGCGGATTGACGCATAACAAAGTGTGGCACAGCTAATAAAGCATACAGGTATGAGATTTTTTAATGAAATAAACACAGAAAACAATCACTTTGCTGGTCACATTAGTTTATAACAAAAAATTCAGCTAGTTTTAAAAAACATTTACTAATGAGTAGAAAGAGTATAAAGCACACAGCAGTAAAAAAATAAAAATAAAAAACATAGTAAGAAAAATAAAAAAAAGTTTTTCTACAGCTCCTAAGATTTAACATAACCCATGAATGAAAATAACATAGGTGGTGGTATTTTGGCCTCAATTAGGGTTTTAAGTCTCCTTAACCACGTAGTTATATCATCCGGCAAATGGTATTTAATATAGTCTAAAAACAATGATAGATCGGCCGCCAGCTGGGCCCATGTTTTTCTCAAACATTTCCCATTGTGTCTTTCCGAAGGTTCTGAATAATAGCTCGACTTCACTCTTACTCAGCACCACAATGTCACTAAATTCTTGTTTTATACAGCGGAGCTGAGCAAAGATCTTGCATTCATGGGCGAGGTCGTGTAAAATGGCAGCAGCTGTGTTGCGTATGTTTTTAAGAGGAGCAGATGTCCTAAAATAAAAGAGCATGGTCGATAATGTGTGTAGGAAGTTAGCATTGCATAACTCAGCCGTCACTGTTTCATAATTTGCATAAAAATAAAAGCAACGATCCTCGATGAACAGACAAGTGTGGTGCAGCTGGCTAAGATCATCGAGTGCACATCCGTCACACATCGTTTTTGCATGTTCTATTAATGCATCGTACAAAAGATGAGCTATCATTAGTTTCACACGTATGTAATCTTCCACCACCAGCCATGAAAGGGGTTCTACACTCATCGTGTATACATCCTGGTGAATGTCGAGTTTCGCAGGTGTTGATGTCAGCGTCGGTATTATTTCAAAGTCCTGCGCCGGAATGTTACCTCCAGCGGGGGGCAAGGGGTAGTCTTCCACAACTGTGTCGTCCATCAACGTAGGGAGATCGATGTAGCTCTCAGAATCATCACCTACTATGGCTAATGGCTCAGGAGCGACCATGTGGGCAGTACCAGCGCAGGATAAGCATGGCAAGTCCAAACCTCTTTCAGGATAACTCACGCATGTGTCGTCGAACAGGTGTCTGGCTGCATATGAAGACCATTGATCACGCTGCTCCACCCCGTTTGCTAAGCGGGTCTCGTCCCTCTCAGGGCCCGCAGATGGCATTGGCAGACTCTCTACCAGCTCGAAGGTTGGCAATGGCGCTCTAGTTTCCTCACTCTCTGGACCCGCAGGTGGCGTTAGCTCGAAGGTAGACGGGGCTCCAAAGAGACGATCGAATCTCTGTCTGTAGCGGGGCGGCGAGAAGTGGCTACCTGCCACGTCAGCTGTCTGTGGCACTGACCCATACGGCAGGAGGAACTCAAAAACCTTTGGTGGTGGCCGGACCCTCTCAGCCGCCACGTTTGGTCGTGGGGATGTGATGAAAG
Organism: Syngnathus typhle; assembly: GCF_033458585.1. Lineage (NCBI taxonomy): Eukaryota > Metazoa > Chordata > Actinopteri > Syngnathiformes > Syngnathidae > Syngnathus > Syngnathus typhle. The sequence continues at coordinate 17,200,845 of NC_083740.1, forward strand.
CCGTGTCGGCTTGGTTTGTCTCTGCGGCAGATTTGTCAGGGCTGGACCAGAGTGTTATCGTACAGCTTGGTACTGTCTGCACACCTCTTGAAAGCTTTTCTCCTGGTCCGTTCTCCACAGGTGCAAAACTCGGTAAAAGTCGTCTGGCAGATCTTTTTTGGGCCATCTTGTTGTTTCTCTGATCCTTCTTGGTTTCAGGTGTGAGGGGCTGTGTCCTAAAAGCGGCCTCCTCTTATACATAGGTATGCTAATGTTTACACCCCCCTCCCCACCTTCTGTGACAGTAAGTAAAAAAGAGGGGGGCTATGTGTGTGTGTGTGTGTGTGTCTGTCTGTAGTAAAGTGGTGTAAGGAGGGGTGGGGAGTTTAAAGTTATTTTTTAGTAAGGCTAATCTAAAGTCAATTCCAATGATATTTGTCCAGACACTGCTAGCTACAAAAAGCCTTGTAATACTGTCACCAAATGCTTGCATCCTTTTATACCATTCTGCTAATGGCACGTTCACTATTGTTTGGAAAACACCACATTCGCTATTAAACACTTCTAGCGTCAGATACAGTAGATCAATTAGCTCTCCATCTTCTACCCCATCAGTAGTTTTACGGAGAAACTTTAAGCCATAAAAAACATTTCCCGCTGGCCGTAATTCTTGAAACCCAGGTTATGTTCAGCTCGCCTTGTAGGCCGTATTCGTCTTGATATTCAGTCAAAACCTGTGGTAGGAGCTGATTTAACACACCCCAGTCATTTGAGTTCAACAAACCATACGTGCTGGTTGGTTCAGAGTCGTTGTTTGGTCCAGACCCTTCTCGGCTTTTCATGAAGAAAAATAGCTCCCCGACTTCATAATTTTTTTTTAATCCCCATAGAGTCTCCGTTGTCAGGTCCCAGTTCTGCTCAAGATTTTCTGTAGGAGGCTGTTGCATACGTTTTAGATACATACCGTTTTTTTCCGTGTATAGTGCGCAAAATTTAACTAATTTATTGTCCTAAAATCTGGGGTGCGCATTATACATGGGTACAAAAAAAAAATTTAAATTTTTTTTTTTTTTTTTTTTTTTTTTTTTTTAAGTCCCAATGATCGTCACACACGCAGGGAGGCAATGGGTCCCATTTTTATAGTCTTTGGTATGGTCTTAACTAGGCTGGATGTAATTTTTTTTGTTGGCGTTGATTTCTCCGACTGCCCATAAACGCACCACCGCGCTCCGTGCGCGCACGGGACAGCAAACGAGCAGGTGATCGAGCAAGCGTCTGATACGAGAGCATTGCGGTCGCATGGAGCGTGTTTGAAGTGAACAGCAGAGAAGAAAGGAACAAGGCAAAGTGTTGTGAAATAAAATGCACAGAACGGATGCGCAAGACACGTCAGCTATAGAAAGAGCGAGAGTTGTTTTCTTCCTATTAGTTTCAATTCACAGTTTAATTAGCAGTTTCAATCAGCAAATAACAAAATGCGTATTACAGGTAATATTTTATTTCACAACACTTTGCCTTGTTCCTTTGGTCTCTGCTGTTCATCCTAAAACACAAAGGCGATCTTTAAGCAATGCGACAGTGAGCGCCCGGCGCGCTGCGGTTGCGCGACCGCACCAAATTAAGCTCCCTGCGCAGTGCGCACTGAGGTCCACTTAAATTTTAGAAAGTACATCAGGACTTTAAAAATATCTTCTAAATTTCAGCGACGGCTCTGTCACAATAATGCGACCAGCGTGGTGCAGTTGGGCGGTCGGCGGCGCGCTACGGTTGAGCGTTCTCTCTCGCGCTCTCTCTCTCTCGCTCTCTCTCGCTCTGGCACACACGCGCACACACGCAAACCGGATATCATACGGAGGCCGCCATTACAGATGCGCAGAACGGATGCGCAAGACACGTCAGCTATATAAAGAGCGAGAGTTGTTTTCTTCCTATTAGTTTCAATTCACAGTTTAATTAGCAGTTTCAATCAGCAAATAACAAAATGCGTATTACAGGTAATATTTTATTTCACAACACTTTGCCTTGTTCCTTTCGTCTCTGCTGTTCACTTCAAACACGCTCCATACGAGCGCAATGCTCTCGTATCAGACAAGGCTTGCTCCATCACCTGCTCGTTTGCTGTCTGTCACAATGTACCCTACACAAATCCGAAACATTTGTTGCGGCTCCGAGTCACGACGAGGGGCAAGTTTTGGTTTCCAAGGGTGTTTTTATTCCTCTTCAACGTCTCGGTGGTGCGTTTACGGGCAGTCGGAGAAATCAACGCCAACAAAAAAAATTACATCCAGCCTAGTTAAGACCATACCAAAGACTATAAAAATGGGATCCATTGCCTCCCTGCATGTGTGACGATCATTGGGACTTAAAAAAAAAAAAAAAAAAAAAATTTAAAAAAAATTCATAAAAATTGGGTGCGTATTATACATGGGTACAGGCTTTTTTTCCAGCATCAGCATGCCATTTTTAGGGTGCGTATTATACATGGGGGCGCACTATACACGGAAAAAAACGGTATGTTTTTTTCTAGGAGCATTTAACAAACCGTCACCATCTTTACGGCTAAAATGAATACTGATAGGTGTTTCGGCTATCATGATTTAAGCTTCAAGTTTACAGTTTAACACCGCAGCTTTAGCTTAGCTCTTTAAACTCATCGCTCAATAGCCCCACCTGTAATATACCAGCAGTAGGTCCACCCCCTCTCCTTAAAACCACACCTTTGTCACGTGTTTTACTCAGGACATGTTAGACTACTTCCCTAAAACTATCTAAACAAAATGTAACATACGAAATATGTTGGAGGTACATCAAATATACTGAAATATAAGGCTTTCAGAGGCCTTCGATTGTCTTCTCAAAATGATCAATAGTCACCCCATCCTAGACTAACCTCAACTCGGCTCCATAAAGACCTCGCCTATAAGGGTCAGCTTATGTTGGGTAAACATTCTGATATAGCTAATGATTTGTGATTTATTGACTCCAATCTTAGATGTCTTGTTTCAGGCCCTTCAGATGTCTCGATACTAATCTTTCTTCTCTTGTCTTAACCTCTCCCCCAAAAAAAACACACCTTTGCGAATGCTTCAACTCCTTCAGACTCTCTTTCTTCTCTTGTCTCCCAAAAAAAACCCACACCTCTGCGTATGTTTCAACTCTGATTGTAATTCTAATCTTCAGACACCTCTCTTGTCTCCCAAAAAAAACACACCTCTGCGTATTACATGTTTTACTCAAGACATGTTTTAACTTTGGCTACTTTCCTAAAACTATCTAAACAAAATGTAACATACAAAATATAGTAGAGGTATATCATCCATCCATCCATCCATCTTCTTCCGCTTATCCGGGGTCAGGTCGCGGGGGCAGCAGCTTCAGGAGGGACTCCCAGACTTCCCTCTCCCCAGCCACTTCATCTAGCTCATCCCGGGGGATCCCAAGGCGTTCCCAGGCCAGCTGAGAGACATAGTCTCTCCAGCGCGTCCTGGGTCGTCCCCGGGGTCTCCTATCGGTGGGACATGCCCGGAACACCTCCCCAGGGAGGCGTCCAGGAGGCACCCTGATGAGATGCCCGAGCCACCTCGATGAGATGCCCGAGCCACCTCATCTGGCTCCTCTCTACGTGGAGGAGTAGCGACTCTACTCTCCCGGATGACCGAACTTCTCACCCTATCTCTAAGGGAGAGCCCGGACATCCTGCGGAGAAAACTCATTTCGGCCGCTTGTATCTGGGATCTCGTTCTTTCGGTCACGACCCATAGCTCGTGACCATAGGTGAGGGTAGGAGCGTAAATCGACCGGTAAATTGAGAGCTTTGCCTTTTGGCTCAGCTCTCTCTTTACCACGACGGACCGGTACAGAGTCCGCATTACTGCCGACGCTGCACCGATCCGCCTGTCGATCTCGCGCTCCATCCTCCCCTCACTCGTGAACAAGACCCCAAGATACTTAAACTCCTCCACTTGGGGCAGGATCTCATCCCCGATCTGGAGAGGGCATTCCACCCTTTTCCGATCGAGGACCATGGACTCGGATTTGGAGGTGCTGACCCTCATCCCAACCGCTTCACACTCGGCTGCGAACCGCTCCAGTGAGAGCTGGAGATCACGGCCTGAAGAAGCCAACAGCACCACGTCGTCTGCAAAAAGCAGAGACGCGATGCTGAGGTCCCCAAACCGGACACCCTCAACGCCTCGGCTGCGCCTAGAAATTCTGTCCATAAAAATTAAAAACAGGATCGGTGACAAAGGGCAGCCTTGGCGGAGTTCAACCCTCACTGGGAACGAATCCGACTTACTGCCAGAAATGCGGACCAAACTCTGGCATTGGTGATACAGGGACCGAACCGCCCTTATCAGTTGGCTCGGTACCCCGTACTCCCGAAGCACCCCACACAGAACCTCCCGAGGGACACGGTCGAACGCCTTCTCCAAGTCCACAAAACACATGTGGACTGCTTGGGCGAACTCCCATGCACCCTCGAGGATCCTGCTGAGGGTGAAGAGCTGGTCCACTGTTCCACGGCCAGGACGAAAGCCACACTGTTCCTCCTGAATCCGAGGTTCGACCTCCTGACGGACCCTCCTCTCCAGCACCCCTGAATAGACCTTACCAGGGAGGCTGAGGAGTGTAATTCCGCTGTAATTGGAACACACCCGCCGGTCCCCCTTCTTAAAGAGGGGAACCACCACCCCAGTCTGCCAATCCAGAGGCACTGTCCCCGATGTCCACGCGATGCTGTAGAGACGTGTCAGCCATGACAGCCCCACAACATCCAGAACCCTTAAGAAATCCGGGCGGATCTTATCCACCCCCGGGGCCTTGCCACCGAGGAGTTTTTCAACTACCTCAATGACTTCAACCCCAGAGATTAGAGAGTAATAATAATAATAATTCATTAAATTTGTATAGCGCTTCTCAAGAACCCAAAGACGCTTACAGGGAACAAGGCAAAGACATACATGAGGGGGGGGGGGGGGGACGGGGAGGAAACAATCGGATAAACTTAAGAAGAGGAAACCAGTTATGGGTAGGGGAGGTCATAAGCTTGGGAGAAGAAGTAAGTTTTTAGATGGGACTTAAATATGGGGAGTGTGGGTGAGTCACAAACAGACTGGGGGAGAGAGTTCCAAAGTCGGGGTGAAGTGCAGGAGAAGGCTCTGTCACCGAAGGATTTGAGTTTCGATTTTGGGACTGTCAGACGTGAAGTATTGGAGGATCGGAGGGGACGGTTGGGGCAGTAGGGGACAAGGAGGTCGGATAGGTAAGTGGGAGCCAGGTGGTGAAGGGCTTTGAAGGTGAGGAGGAGTATCTTGAAAATGATACGCTCCTTCATGGGGAGCCAGTGAAGAGAGTGGAGAACAGGAGTGATGTGTTCACGGGACCGGGTGGGGGTAAGGAGGCGGGCAGCAGAGTTTTGGACTAGTTGAAGTCTATGGAGTGAGTGAGCAGTGATTCCAGTGAGAAGGGATTTGCAGGAGTCAAGCCGGGATGAGATGAAGGCGTGGATGAGAGATTCAGCGGCAGGGAGAGAAAGGCAGTGACGGATTTTAGCGATGCGTCAGAGGTGGAAGTAGGAGGTCTTGACAACTGACCTAACATGAGGTTGAAAGGACAGTGTGGGGTCAAAAATAACGTCAAGATTGCGTGCCAGAGGGGAAAGCTTGATGTTTGAGGAGTCAATGGTGAGTGTGATGATCCAGTTTTATTAAGGGAGGATTTAGTGCCTATGAGGAGGAGCTCTGTTTTGTCACTGTTGAGTTTGAGAAAGTTGTGGGTCAGCCATGCTTTTATTGTAGAGATGCAGGTTTCAAAATGGGTGAGGGAAGGGTTACGGGTTGGTGTCGTACGTATATAGATCTGGGTGTCATCAGCGTAGCAGTGGAAGTCCAGATTGAGTTTGCGGATGACAGTACCAAGGGGAAAGAGGTAACAGATGAATAGGAGGGGGCCAAGAACTGAGCCTTGGGGGACCCCTTGTGTAACTGGGGAGAGGATGGATGTGTGACCGGAGAGAGAGATGAACTGGTTTCTGTTGGTGAGGTAGGAGGTGAGCCAGTCGAGTGCAGTGCCCTCAACACCTAGTTGGCGCAGCCTTTGGAGGAGGATGGAATGGTTCACAGTGTCAAAGGCTGCGCTAAGGTCAAGTAGTAGTAGGATGTTGAGGGCACCAGAGTCTGTAGAAATGAGGAGATCGTTGGTGACTTTAACTAGAGCTGTTTCAGTGCTGTGAAGTGGGCGGAATCCGGACTGGAAGGGTTCATAGAGGTTGTTGGACTGGAGATGGGTGTGGAGTTGGGCGGAGACAATGCCTTCAAGGGTTTTGGAAAGGAATGAAAGGTTGGAGATGGGACGGTAGTTGGAGAGGTTGAGTGGGTCCAAGGTGGGCTTTTTGAGGATGGGGGTGATGGCTGCAAGTTTATAGACAGTGGGAAAGTGGCCAAGGGATAAAGACTGATTAAAAAGGGTGGTGAGGTAGGGGAGGAGGACAGGGAGGCAGGCCTTAGTTAAGGTCGTTGGAAGAGGGTCAAGAGAGCAGGTGGTTGTCTTAGATGAGGTAATGATGTCTAGGATAGTGGAGGAGTCAACAAGGGAGAAGGCAGTGAGAGAGGTAAAGGGCGGGCGGTCAGGAAGGGGGGGCAGGAGGGCAGGGGAGGAGGAGTTATTGATGGGAGAGAGAAGTTCAGAGAGTTCAGAGAGAAAAGACGGATGTGACTTTGGGGGGCGGTAGATAAGAACAGCAGTAGTAGAGTTGGGGAGGGAAAAAGCGAGATATTCAAAGGATGAAATAGATGGGAGGTTGAGGTCCAATTCAGTGATTGATAGGGACCGCTTATGGAAGACAGCAATACCACCTCCTCGCCCAGAGAGGCGGGGTTTGGCGATGTAGCTGTAGTTAGACGGAGTGGCTTGGTTGAGAGAAAAATAGTCCAGGGGCTGTTGCCATGTTTCACAGAGAAGGAGCAGATCCAAATTATTGTCCAATATTAGTTCGAAAATAACTAGTGATTTGTTGGAGAGGGAGCGACAGTTCAGCAGTGCAAGGGAGATGGATGAAGGAGCGGGGGTGGGGAACGGAGATTGTTGAAGTTCACAGTACGGAAGGTGGGGGTGACGGGGGGGCGAGAGTTAGTCCAGAAAGAGGGGATGGGTGAGCCATCAGGGAAATGTCGTTTAAAAGATAGTCCGGAGCTACGGTGGATGTAGCGGCGACGGCGGAGGATCCCAGCCTTGCTGGCAGCTGAGGCAGCAGCAGCAGGGAGACGGTGATTATTGTTGAAATGATGAAGCTCAGCAGCAGTGTAGACAAATGGACGAGAAGTTAGTGGAATGGAAGCCCGGAGTAGCAGAAGTGATAGTTCATGCAAGAGATGAGACGTGTCAGCAGCAGGGAAAAATCCAGATAAAATGGTAGAAATGGCTAGTAGCTGGTTAACTAGAAGTTGGTACGCAGTGAAATGCATGGAAGCAGCAGTGGACCGAGTCGTGATGTTGGTGGAGTGGGTGGTGGTGTTGGTCAATCCCGACTGTACCCGTGCAAACGGCACGCCCCAGTGTGTCATGGCGGCACACAGCCGAGCCACGACCGGCGAGCTCGCAGCGAGCGGGTGCTCCCCCCGAGGACGCCGGCCAAGTGGCCAGCAAGTTGGGTTGGAGCCGTTTGCCGAGTCAAGAGCAAGCAGCTACAGGCTCAGAGCCGGGAGGTAGGAGGGTCCGGTGGTGGGTTGGCTAGCGTAGCTCGTAGTCAGAGGGAGCGGGATCGGAGAGGTGTGATCAGAGCTCCAGAGATACGCGGTGGGCAGGAGAAAAGGCGATAAAATAAAAGAAAAAACGGGCACACTTAAAACGGGAAACACAAAACAGACGGGGGACAAACAAATAGCGGACACGGTTCGGGGTAGAAGCGGCAGTCAACAGTCCAGACGCCAGCGTTGCTCTAACCCGGAAGACAAGAAAAGGGGGCGGGGGGACATCAATGGCCTCTGAATGGTGCCTAAATCGCCTCAGAGTCCCCAGGCCCTGCCTCCACAATGGAAGGCGTGTCGGTGGAATTGAGGGGGTCTTCGAAGTATTCTCCCCACCGACACACGACGTCCCGAGTCGAGGTCAGCAGCACGCCATCTCCACTGTAAACAGTGTTGACGTTGCACTGCTTCCCCCTCCTGAGACGCCGGATGGTGGGCCAGAATTTCCTCGAAGCCGTCCGGAAGTCATTCTCCATGGCCTCGCCAAACTCCTCCCACGCTCGGGTTTTTGCCTCAGCAACCGCCGAAGCCGCGTTCCGCTTGGCCATCCGGTACCTGTCAGCTGCCTCGGGAGTCCCGCAGGCCAAAACGGCCCAATAGGACTCCTTCTTCAGCTTGACGGCATCCCTTACCGTCGGTGTCCACCAGCGGGTTCGGGGATTGCCGCCACGACAGGCACCAATGACCTTACGGCCACAGCTCCGGTCGGCCGCCTCAACAATAAAGGCGCGGAACAAGGTCCACTCGGACTCAATGTCCCCCGCCTCCCCCGGGACCTGGGAAAAGTTCTGCCAGAGGTGGGAGTTGAAGCTCTTCCTGACAGGGGATTCCGCCAGACGTTCCCAGCAGACCCTCACAGAACGTTTGGGTCTGCCAGGTCGGACCGGCATCTTCCCCCACCATCGGAGCCAACCCACCACCAGGTGGTGATCAGTTGACAGCTCCGCCCCTCTCTTCACCCGAGTGTCCAAAACATGCGGCCGCAAATCCAATGACACGACTACAAAGTCGATCATCGAACTGCGGCCTAGGGTGTCCTGGTGCCAAGTGCACACATGGACACCCTTATGTTTGAACACGGTGTTCATTATAGAAAATCCGTCTCGAGCACAGAAGTCCAATAATAGAACACCGCTCGGGTTCAGATCGGGGGGGCCGTTCCTCCCAATCACGCCCTTCCAGGTCTCACTGTCATTGCCCACGTGAGCATTGAAGTCACCCAGTAGAACGATGGAGTCCCCAGAAGGAGCGCTCTCCAGCACCTCCTCCAGGAACTCCAAAAAGGGTGGGTACTCTGAACTGCCGTTTGGTGCATAGACGCAAACAACAGTCAGGACCCGTCCCCCCACCCGAAGGCGGAGGGAGGCTACCCTCTCGTTCACCGGGGTGAACCCCAATGTGCAGGCGCCCAGCCGGGGGGCAATAAGTATACCCACACCTGCTCGACGCCTCTCACCGTGGGCAACTCCAGAGTGGAAGAGAGTCCAGCCCCTCTCGAGAGGGCTTGTACCGGAACCCAAACTGTGCGTGGAGGCAAGTCCGACTATATCTAGTCGGAACTTTTCTGCCTCGCACACCAGCTCGGGTTCCTTTCCAGCCAGAGAGGTGACATTCCATGTCCCAAGAGCCAGCTTCTGCAGCCGGGGATCAGACCGCCAAGGTCCCTGCCTTTGGCCGCCGCCCAGCTTGCAATGCACCCGACCCCTTTGGCCCCTCCCACAGGTGGTGAGCCCATGGGAAGATAATGTGTAACAGAAAACTACTCCAATAACAAAGTGTGGAGCAAATGGGCAACATGCAGATTTCCCTTGACAAATTCAGAATTGTAGTCAAAGTTGGACATCAAAGTCAAAGTCAAAGTCAAAGTCTGCTTTATTGTCAATCCCTTCATATGTCAAGACACACAAAGAAACCGAAATTCCGTTTCCTCTATCCCACGGTGACGAGACATAGTACACGATAGACATACAAGTAGACGACACAAAATAAAAACAAGAAGGCACAAACAATAAATAATAAATAGCAAATAATAAATAAATAATATGAGTGATGAATAAATAATAAACAAATAACACAATAAATAAGAGGAGCAAAACTGAGCCAGTGTGCATACAGCAGACGGTAAGCATAGCGCAAAGTACAGGACGCTACGCAGAAACGGGGAGAGAGTTCATGATCCTAACAGCCTGGAGTATGAAGCTGTTGGTGACTCTGGTGGTGCGGGAGCGCAGGCTCCTGTACCTCTTCCCAGAGGGCAGAAGATCAAACAAAGAGTGAGCGGGGTGACTCACATATTTTGAAGGTTAAAAAATAAGCTTCTGAAATACATTCATTCCTAACAAAAAAGGAAACCAAAAATATCTAATGGACCAAGAGGGAAATGTCACCTTCAAACTCGATACTGGTGCGGATATTACTTCTGTATCACAGACTGAGTTTAGTAACATCTTTTCTAACACACAGCAGCCTGTTCTCAAAAAGCCAGAAAAGCCCTTGTTTGGTCCAGGACGGATTCCACTGGATGTGTCAGGGTTCACCAGACTGCAGCTGAGGAAAGGAGCCAAGCAGACAATGAAGAAGGTTTATGTTGTTAAAAATCTGAGCACGCCGATGCTTGGGTTGCCAGCCATTACAGTCCTTGGCTTGCTCATCCGAGTCGACAGTATGGACACTGTCATGTAACGTAGAGTTGGGGGGAACAAATGGTGCAAAAAAGTGAGTATGGATTGCTCCCAGGAATAAATTGGCAGGGCGGACATTCCAAATTTTAAACAGCAGATGGGGCAAAATCTGAGTTAGGTATTAGTGAGTGAATTGGCCAAACTGAAATTCCAAAATTTTCCAAAAGATGGTGCCAAATCGTTGCCAGAAACCAAAATTGAGCGTGGTCTGATCGATGGAACACACACGAGAGCACAAAGGAGGTTTTTATTATTCTTATAATTGTATGTTATTTTACTTGCTTGGCTGAAATATATTCTGTAACCGCTTAAAGCAATATTATCACAGAATTGGACTAAGCTGCCCACCCTTATGAGAATAGGGGTGTGTTAAAAAGGGTAAAACAAATGAGTTCTTGGTTTTATTATTTCATTTTATTTTAATTGTATTTTATTTCAATTGCTTGGCTGAAATATATTCTGTAACGGCTTAAAGCAATATTATCACAGAATTGGACTAAGCTGCCCACCCTTATGAGAATAGGGGTGTGTTAAAAAGAGAAAAGAAAGAAATCAATTCAAAGGCTTTGATTTATTTTGATTTAATGGTTGACCAAAGTCTGACTTTAAAGTATTGGTTTTAAAAAAAAGGGGAAGTAAAGAAAAGAGGAAGTAGGGTGCCTGCCAAGGGGGTTTCCACAGAATTTCGGTGGAAAGAGTGAGCCGGAAATGAGCTGCCCGGAAAAACCGCAGGGGATGAGCGTGGGAAGCTGGACAGTATAGAAGCCGTAGGCGTGGGAAGCTGGACAGTATAGAAGCCGTAGGCGTGGGAAACTGGACAGTATAGAGGCCAGCGGAAAAGGGAAGGGCCAGAGAAGTCTATAAAAAGGCCACCCTGGACATCGACAGGGCTCTCTCCTGGACCGCGGTCATAGTGAACAGAAGCCGGTAGGAGTTTCAAGACTTTTTCCAAAGCCTTCGAGATTTTTGTGTAAGACGCAAGATTGCTGGCACGGATTAACTTGGAAATACTCAAAAGAATTGGACTGGACAACTTTGCTTGAGAAACTAGGTGAGAGGACCGACTCCTTCTGTATTTCCGTGCGGGGAGGGAGACCGTTATCGGGGTAGTAGGGTCCTCCCATGACCAAAACTAGTTTCTAAATTAGATTTTTAGAGATAAAATCGAATTGATCACTCGACTTTATTTCCACCAAAAAATAACCCCCAATTGATACCCTCCTTTTCCTCTTTTCTGATTTAATTTTTGCAATCAAAATTACTCCAGGATTGAATGATTGTATTTGCAAGGGCATCAGTGAGTGGAATTGTTCAGTTTTTGGAGGATTGTGATTTGTAATTTTATTTCATGTTTCTTCAATAAAAGAGTTGTATATACTCATTTAATTCGTTGTGCGCTAATTTGTATAATTTATGCAGTCGATTGTTTGTGGATGGGTTGATAAGTCGATTTATTAACGGGAGATTTTAAGAATTAGAGACTAAAGCATTAGATTTATTTCCAAACTCTGTCTTTGCCATACTTCTGCTAATTTGATTTACTTCCGAAAAAAGAGAAGTAGGCTTGCGGCTTTAGCAAAAGCGGAACGGGGCCCGATCAAAAGTATTTAATTTACTCGGGCCGCGTCAAAAACTACTTTGAATGATTTTGAGGGATTAATTTGCCTTCAGAATTAATTACAGGATAATAACAATTCGATTAAATCGTCTTGAACCCGTATTAAATAAAATATCATTTTGTCGGAAACAATTGAGTGCGAGGAGGCGCTTTTATGGTTAAGTGTTTATATATATATCGTTAGAATTAGTTAATAAAGTATTAAACTTATTCTTAAACACTGTAATAGTCTTACTTCTGCTAATTTGACGTGCTCCCGGAAAAAAGGGAAGTAGGCCCGCTCCTCCATCCAAAGCGGAACGGGGCTTGAGCCAAAGTATTTGATTTACTCCGGCCGCGTCAAAACCTGAGCCAAAGTATTTGATTTACTTCGGCCGCGTCAAAACTACTTTGAATGATTCTGAGGGACTAAATTGCCTTCAGAGTTTATTACCGGATAATAATAATTCGATTAAATCACTTGAACCCGTATTAAGTAAAATATCATTTTGTCGGAAACAATTGAGTGCGAGGAAGCGCTTTTGCGGCTAAGTGTTTATATATACCGTTAGAATTAGTGAATAATGTGTTAAACTTATTCTTAAGCGCTGTCATAGTCCTACTTCTGCTATTTTGACTTGCTCCCGGAAAAAAGGGAAGTAGGCTCGCTCCTCCATCAAAAGCGGAACGGGGCCCGATCAAAAGTATTTAATTTACTCGGGCCGCATCAAAAGCCACTTTGGATGATTTTGAGGGGTTAATTTGCCTTCAGAAGTAATTACGCCTGTACGGTTAAGTGTTTATATATATAACATTGGAATTAGGGATTAATGTATTAAAGTTCTCTTTTCAACCCTATCATTGTCATACTTTAGTCAATCTGACTTTCCACTGAAAAAAGGGAAGTAATCTCTTTACTTCCCCAACCCGGCCAGAGCAGGGCCATATTAAAAGTTACTTCGGCGAGAGCAGCGCTACGGGGCGCTATAGACTAACGAATCCCTGAGGCCTTAACAAAGGCATCTAAAAGCATCCGTAACGAAATACCAGCATCAAACAACTGAAGGGAGCCATCAATACGGCGTGGTCATACCGGCGACTTGCCTCGAATTGAGTTACTCGGCTTGCGCGTCGGATGATTTAAGCGGGATTGACGTCGTATAGAAGTTGGGTTGATTCCAAGAGGATTAATTTAACTCGGGTGGTCAGCTGCGGACGAGTCCCTTCGCCCCGGCTTATCGAACCCGTTACTGGGGAGCCGGAGGCACTTGATTGGAAAGTGCACGTTTGACAACACGGATACCCTCAAGGCAAGTTACCCCAAGTTGTGCAGTGGTCTGGGTCAGCTACAACAACCATACACCATAAAGCTCAAGCCAGACGCCGTGCCATATTCAGTAAAAAAATACAGGAGGATTCCGCTACCTCTGGTGGGTGAAGTCAAGAGAGCGCTCCAGCTCATGGAAGCTCTGGGGATCATCAGCCGGGTGGAGGAGCCAACGTATTGGTGTGCCAGCATGGTGGTCGTGCCCAAAAAGGACAGAAAAAAAGTGCAGTTGTGTGTGGATTTAACCGGCTTGAATGTGTATGTGTGCCGTGAAAAGTACATTCTTCCATCTGTGGAACAAAGCCTGGGAATGCTTGCTGGAGCGAAGCTGTTCAACAAGTTGGATGCCATCATGGGTTTTTGGCAGATTCCGTTAACGGAGGAGTCAGCCAAGTACACTACATTCATAACACCCTTCAGACGGTTCCACTTTAACCGCCTTCCATTTGACATCACCTCTGCGCCCGAACATGTGCCGATCGATCACAGAGGGGCTCAACGGTGTGGTTTGTCACATCGATGATCTGTTGGTGTGGGGGCGGGACCAGGAAGAGCACGACACTCGACTTTATGCCGTGCTACAAAGACTGGAAAAAGCAGGTATCACACTGAATGTGGACAGGTGTGAACTCTCCAAGAGCGAAGTAGTCTTCCTGGGCCATATCATCACAGCTGCAGGCATCCGCCCTGACCCAAGAAAGACAGACGCCATCACAGACATGACAGAGCCCACAATTGTGAGTGAATTAAGGCGTTTTCTTGGCATGGTCAACCAGCTGGGAAAGTTTATTCCCCAGCTAGCTGAAAAAGATAAACCGCTCCGTGACCTCCTCTCGAAGAAAAACTGTTGGGTCTGGGATGTGGACCAGGCCAGCAGCGTTTGAACCGCTAAAGAAAGCTCTATCCTCTTACTCCTGTGCTGATTATGTATCTGCTGATGCATCATCGTATGGTTTGGGGGGCGTCCTTCTCCAGAAATGGGGGAAAGACTGGAAGCCTGTGGCTTACGCATCATGGTCACTCACTCCAACTGAGCAACGATACGCGCAGGTGGAGAAGGAGGCTCTGGGCCTCACATGGGCCTGTGAACGGTTTCGGGATTTCCTCATCAGAAAGGAGTTTTGCCTGGAGACCAACCATAAACCCCTTCTCAGCCTGCTCGGAGCCAAGCACTGGATCTTTTGCCACCGAGAATCCAGCGTTTCAGGATGAGGCTGATGCGCTACTCATACTCCATCGTGCACGTACCAGGAAAGTCGCTTTGGACGGCAGACACACTGTCACACGGACCTGTAAAATCACGCATGTCCACCGATGACCAGGAGCTGATGGAGAGCATAAACATATATGTGGACTGTGTCATTGAAAGTCTACCTGTCAGCTCATCATATACTGAAAACCTGAAAGAGCAGTTGAAAACCGTCATCACGTGTCATGACCATGTGCACGGAAGGATGGCCAGCACATGCAAAACTGGAACCAGTGCTGAAAAACTACTGGCCGGAGCGAGCTACATTAACAGTGAAAGATGGCTTACTGCTAAAAGACACATGACTTGTAATACCTTCTGCAATGAGGAACGACATGCTAGTTGATTTATAAACTGACACAGATTTAGTCAATCAGAAACCCCTAATGTCATTTTTATTCATGTTAAAACAAACACCCAGATGTGTGTGTGACGATCATTGGGACTTTAACTTTAACTTAACTTTTAACTGTTTGAGCATTTAAGAATCTAAGAAACAATAGTTATTGTATACATTATACTAATAATCACAAAGTTGTTTTCGTTTACAGTGTTCTTCTGTAAGAGTTAGATAGGAACAGAAGTTTCTACACAAGAGGCAGAAGAATCCTCTAAGGTCTGAAGAGACAAAGGCAGTCTACCCTTTGATCTCTGGAAAAAAGGGAAATGTGGTATTATAGTACGTTGATACTATGATATTATATAGTGTTTTATTGGAGGTCTTGCATAATGTAGACATGTGGGGGCGCTGTAATGCGGCAGGGGCATTGTATACATTATGTGTGTGTGACGATCACATAACGACACATGTCAATGTGTGACGTCACTATGTGACACTCGAGTAGTGGAGGAATAAAGAGTTGCTGAATAAAGAAGTTGCATTAGCGTTCATTTCTACTCCGTATAAACACTACAGGAATAACCTAGGGCATGGTAATCTTGCCAGGGTGCTGACAACACACCGCTGTAGGTTCACTCAATACATGCCAAATAAACCCGACAAGTTTGGAATCAAGTTTTGGGTCCTAGCTGAAGTTGGAACAAAGTACTGCCTCGGTGTGAAGACATATCTTGGAAAGGATGAGCAGACAGTCAACAGTTTGGGGGCATATGTAGTGATGACACATATGGAGCCATACTTTGGGCGTGGCTACAACGTCACCACTGACAACTTTTTCACAAGCAAAGACCTAGCACTGAAGCTTATGGAAAAGCGTTCATCAACAGTTGGCACCATGCGATGGAACAGGAAAGAGATTCAAAGCTCTTCAAAGATGGCCACTCACGAGTCAGTATTTTACAGGTCTGGCTCCATCCAGTTGGTCAGATACCAATCAAAACCCTCTAAATCTATTGTGCTGCTGTCAACTCTGCACAAAGGTTCTCTGTGCCAGACAGATGGCAAAAATAACCCAGAATAAATCCTGTATTACCACAGCAACAAATGCGGAGTTGACATGCTTGACGCAATGTGTCGACAGATGTCTACAAAGGCAGGATGCAGAAGATGGCCACTTGCAGTGTTCTTCAACATTCTAGATATGGCTGGAGTCAATTCGTGGATAATCTACCAGCAAGTCACTGGCACAAATAGCTCACGCAGGGAATTCTTATGTCAGCTGTCTACAGATCTGACATTAGCTGAGATGTCAGCCAGGAATCCCGCACCAATGGCAGCGTCAACAGCAACAGGACAATTGACAACTAGAAATTCTAGAGTCAGATAAAAGTAGGATGTAGCCGCAACAGAACTGTAACAGTCTGTGATGTTTGCAAACGATTCGGAAGTATGTGGAAAATATATGGCTAAAATTTACATCGCCTGCAAATATAAGGCCGTCTGATATTAGGGACAAGCACAAACATGCAAGTCTGTGACTGAAATGCTTGTGAAAGAACTTTGTTACACTTTATTACACTTTGTTGCACTTTGTTACATGGATATCTATACTGTGCATGCTATAATGTTCAATTGCGTCGATTGACACATCTAGCTGTTCTAGGTATAAACTGCTGTGTCTTGCACACTGAAGGATCAGACAGTACAGCCAAATGAAAAGCGAAGCAGACTTTATTGTGGAGGGAAAGGGGAACGGTGGAGGGCTGGAGCAGCGAACGGGCGAGGTTGCGCACGTCAGGAGTGGGTCACCGGATGGTAAGCCAGGGGAAGGAGCCGGCGGCTGGAGTTCTCACTGGCGAGGACTGGACGTGGCTGACGGGTGATCTCCGAACAACTGCGGACTGACAAGATAGCACTGGACAGACAGGACAAGGACCGAATCGTAAAGCGACGGGGAGTCAAGCTTACAAGAAGACATCACGAGACAAGCTGTAGCCCTGGCCGCACTAATATAGTGCTCCCAATGAGCACGCGACAGGTGAGAATGATCCTGGTGATTGGCGGGGTGTGGCTGGATGACACCGGCGCGTGACACACAACTAATGTAAACAAGTTTTTGACTTTGTTTTTCTACTAAGCATGCTAAATAAAAAAAGTCAGATTATTTCAGATTTTTCCTACAAACGCGTATTAAGTAGTCATGACGTAAAGTTGTGATGCGCGTCAATTGACGCGTCCAGCTGTTCTAGTTAAAGACAACCACTATAGGTTGCCACCCAAAATGATCAAAAAGTGCCCTGAAATTCCATAATTTCCTTTACAATACTAATAAATACAACACAATAATAAAGATTCTTCTGCTGCTTGCCAGATATTTTCTCACAAATCTAACATCCTTTTTATCATTAAGCTTATGTATCCCCAGTAGGGGTGTAAATGGCGGGTTTTGTCACGATACGATATCATATCGATACAAAGAATCACGATACGATATTTGCCGATATCTTAAAGCCTGCTGTGATTCGTTCACGATACATCACGATATAGTGCTCTACGATCGATATTGAACAATATCCTGATTTATAACAATTCATACGCAAAATCAACAACATCTTTTCTTTGGAATCCAAAGTGCTTCGTAACAAATGACTTGAAGCCCAAAGGGGATCAAATTTCCTCGTCTTCTTGGACACTAGCCATAGCACCAGCCCAGGAGCCGCGTAGTTGTCGGCTCCCCTTTCACGTGCCTGCTCTGCTCACAACACAACACGCCGCGCACTGCTCCCGGAAAGAGGAAGCAAGCAACAATGAACTGGATTTCAAAATAAAGTCGCGTCTAATGTCCGAGGTCAAAAATGGGCGATATAGATCTATGTTTACGTTTAGCATCGATGCCAACAAATCGTAGAGCATTATATCGATTAATCGATGTGTATCGATGAATCGTTACACCCCTAATCTTCAGTGTTATGGAAGGTTCTGGGAGTGTGGAGCACACAAAGAGTATGTGGCGTGTCAAATGTGGCAGTGGTTAATGTTAGCGAGGGAGATCTCTGGTTATATTTGAGAGGACACCACTTCAAATGCTCTGGTAGCCACCATGCCTCCTCCTCCTACCGATGAGGTAGGCAACCAGCACGATGAGGACCAAGCCAGCCAGGGCCGTCCCGACGATGATGGCGATCAGCATGTCATATTCATCCAGCTGGCAGTGCTCAGCTGTGCCAAACCTTTTCTGGGTGAGGCCGAAGAGCTGCACCTGCAACTTCTTTCATGTCTGCCCAATCTGCTGACAGAGAAATTTCACTCAAGTGGTACTTATTGGACGTAGAGTTGAGCGTGAAGAAAAAGGCCAGGTTGGTTTTATTGCCGTCCGTCAAAAGTCGCAGCATTGTGCTGTCTGTGTCACATGATCCGGAAGCATTTGTGGTGTTGGGCTCAAGGTTGACGACATGCACTGTCTGGTTTGAGGAGGTGGAGTTGAAGCTGATGTTGAGCTGAAGGCCCATGTACGCCAGCAAGCAAACACTGCTAATGGTGCCAACCACCCGGTAGTGCCCTGTCACTGGTCTACCAGGCTCTTTGTGCGGCGCCTTGGTGCTGGATGGTGCCACGGTAGCCAAACCCTGGTGCACGGCTATAGCGGCTATAATAGGATGCAGGGTAAATGTCAGCCACCGTGTCTGCACACCACCAGTGGTCGTCATGGATTTGGATCATATGATGGCGCCGCGGATGGCAGCCACGGTGAGTCGCTCTCTGTTTATTTGTCTTGTTTTGTGTGTTTGCTGTGTCCTCTGCTGTCCATCCTGGATCACTTTTACCAGAGAAGCTGTTAGAATAATTAGTTTTGCTGAAGCGCTGGTCGGCCTGAAACCGGAGGTCACATATCTTCGCTCAAGTCAACATATCTGCCAGCTAGCCTTGGGGAGTCCTTATACTCTCTTCCTTGTCTTATCTGTCAGAAGCCTTCACTAGTTAGGAACAGAACACCTTTGCTCTTTGTTAGTTCAAGAGAAGTCCTTTCTCTGTTAATTGTTTTTGACCGAGACAGTTTTTAGTTATCCCATATTTACTCAATGTTTGTTTAAGTAGACTTCATGCAAGTTATCTCACATCTACTTAACGTTTGTTGGAGTGTATGCACGGGAGGTATCTGATTATTTACTCATTATTATTATTGTGTGAAATGTAGCAAGAAAGTCTAGAGCATTGTTTTACAGGGACACGGCATCCAGGTTTGGAGATTGCAGCCGGGAACAAGGCTTCCAACCATCTAAAAACAGACTCTGCATTCCTGGAGTCACAGATCGGCCAAGGCCATGCGGCCTCGCACCACACAACATTATTAGCTAGCTGAACAGCGTTGCTACAGTCACACTCTCCCCTCCCTTTAGTGTAGCAACGCCTCTTGTAACCAGGGCAACCCAAAATAAAAAGAGGAGATAGCGGCGGGGGAAGTCCAGAATTGGTGGAGGACTGTGAACTGGGCCTTCTACCTAATTCTCCTCGCGAGCAAAAGAATACTGGTTGTCTTCTCCTCTTTGTTTCCAGCGTGTAAATAAATGTCTGATGGTATTTAGACCTGACAGAAGCGCTGTTAAACACCGGACAGTCTTCTTCTTGTATTTTCTCTCCTGTTCTCTCCGATTCAGACTGTTTGTCGGAGATTCTAGCCGGAGCGGCGGTGCTGTACAAGCTAGCGCGACGACGGCGGCGCGGAAAACGAGCTGGAGCACTCGTAAGACTCTCCGGAAAATCAAAAGGAGGTGGTCTCTGTTTCTACATTAATGAACGTTGGTGTACTGATGTCACGGTGTTGAAAGAGTTTTGCAGCCCTCTCCTAGAAACACTGTTCATAAACTGCCGGCCGTACTATTCACCACGGGAGTTCTCCTCGATCGTCATGGCGGCTGTTTACATCCCACCACACGCACGGGCGAATGAAGCCACACAGATGCTGGCTGACCAGGTGACAGACATGGAGAAACTTCTACCAAACTCACTAATCATTGTTCTGGGTGATCTTAACAGGGCGAACCTCGCACACGAACTTCCCAGATACAGACAGCACGTAACGTGTCCCACCAGAGGGGCACAGACTCTGGACCACTGCTACACCGTGATCAAGGATGCATACCACTCTGCGGCTCGTGCAGCTTTAGGACTCTCGGATCACTGTCTAGTTCATCTGATCCCAGCCTACAGGCAGAAACTAAAAACTTCTAAGCCTGTGGTGAGGACTGTGAGGAGGTGGACAGTGGAGTCAAGCCAGGACCTCCAAGCCTGCTTTGACTGCACCGATTGGGGAGCTTTCGAAGCTGCAACTTCAGACTTGCATGAACTCACTGACACTGTAACATCATACATCAGTTTTTGTGAGGATCTGTGTGTGCAGACTAAGACCTTCTGCACGTACAACAACGACAAACCTTGGTTTACACCGAACCTCAGGAGGCTGCACAAAGTCAAGGAGGAGGCCTACAGGAGCGGCGACCGCGACCTGTTCAGGCAGACCAGAAACACACTGAACCAAGAGGTCAGGAAAGCCAGAAGGTGTTACGGGGAGAACCTGAAGAGACACCTTTCTGCCAATCATGATCCCTCAACAGTGTGGAAAGGTCTGCAGAGCATCACGGGCTACAAGAAACGAACCCCCCGTCCTGTGGAGAGCCCAAGGCTTGCTAACCAGCTAAACAGGTTCTACTGCAGGTTTGATCGGTCCTCCCACACAACGGGACTTCCTGCAGCACAATCTACATACTCACCTCTCCCCACAACTGCTCTGTCCACACCTCTATCATCGTTGTCACCCACTCTCTCTCTTGCAGGGGCCGCGCCCGCACTCCAGGTCTGCGAGGAGGAAGTGCGCCAGATGTTCCGGAGACAAAAGACCAGGAAGGCACCGGGCCCAGACGGTGTGTCACCTTCCTGCTTGAAAGTCTGCGCTGAGCAGCTGGCGCCCACCTTCAACCGTTCTCTGGAGCTGTGTGAGGTGCCCTCGTGCTTCAATAGCTCCACCATCGTTCCAGTGGCCAAGAAGGCCTCCATCACAGGTTTGAATGACTATAGACCCGTCGCACTGGCATCTGTGGTCATGAAATCTTTCAAGAGGTTAGTGCTGAACCACCTGAAGGAGGTCACAGGCCCCCTGCTTGACCCCCTCCAGTTTGCCTACCGGGCTTCCTGGGATGATGCGGTCAACATGGGACTGCACTACATCCTGCACCACCTGGACACCCCAGGAACGTACGCCAGGATCCTCTTCGTGGACTTCAGCTCGGCGTTCATCACCATCGCTCCTGACATCGTCCAACAGAAGCTCATCCAGCTTGCGGTGCCTGCCTCCACCTGTCAGTGGATCACCATCTTCCTGACCAACAGGAGACAGCGTGTGAGGCTGGGGGGCATCACATCTGACACCTGGACCACCAATACTGGAGCCCCTCAGGGTTGCGTCCTCTCCCCACTGCTCTTCTCTCTCTACACCAATGATTTCTCCTCAGGTGACTCTCCTGAAGTATGCAGACGACACCACTCTCATCGGACTGATCCAGGACGGTGATGAGACTGCGTACAGACAGGAGGTGGAGCTACTGGTCCACTGGTGTAGCCAAAACCATCTGGAGCTGAACCCGCTCAAGACCGTGGAGATGACAGTGGATTTCAGGCGAGACCCTTCACCACTTTTATCCCTCACTATCCGCAGTAATACTATTCTCTCCACAGACACCTTCAAGTTCCTGGGAACCACAATCTCTCGGGACCTGAAATGGACCGGCCACATAGACTCTGTCCGGAAGAAGGCCCAGCAGAGGCTGTACTTCCTGAGACAGCTCAAGAAGTTCAACCTGCCGCGAGAGCTTCTGAAGACCTTCTACACTGCCATCATCCAGTCTGTCCTCTGCACCTCCATCACTGTCTGGTTTGATTCGGCCTCCAAACAAGACAAGCACAGACTGCAACGGACAATCAGGACTGCAGAAAAGATCATTGGAATCAACCTCCCATCTATCCAAGACTTGTACCTGTCCAGGACCAGGAAACGTGCAAGGAACATCTCTACAGACCCTTCTCACCCAGGTTGCAGTCTGTTTGAACTACTCCCCTCCGGACGGCGTTATAGAGCTCGGTATGCCAAAACCAGCAGACACAGAGACAGCTTCTTCCCCCAGGCAATTGCTCTGATGAACTCACACCACTCATAGAATCTCAGAGTCATTACTGGGCAATAACATCCTGCTCTTCACAGCTTTTTGAATTTGTCTACACTGTTTTTGCCATTTTTCACATGTCCTGAGTGTTGTTAGTCACCTAAATGTTGAACAGAGGGTGTGTTTTACCGAAGTCAAATTCCTTGTTTGGCATGCTCAAACATGGCGAATAAAAACTCTTGAATCTTGAATCTGAAAATAAATGAAATAAATAAATGAAAAGTAAAATAAAATACCCTTTATCCAGATGTCAACAACCAAGCAATAACCATTTTCAACAACATAACATTCATCTTAACTGGATGGCCTAATTCTCAAAATTATTTCAAGCTAAAGGAAAGACTTGTCACTATCATCAATATTTACAAAACTGAAAGGAAGTCGAATGAAAATCAAATCATCAAACATCAAGTTCTCAAACTAATTCATAAAAACAGAAACATTTACAATTTTTTATTTATTAGCTAATAACTCAAAATAGTTAGGGAACTGATTTGTACAACACAACAGTTACAGAACAGAACATTTAACATAACTTTTTTTCTTCTTTTTTTTAATGTATTTTTTTATTAGCAACTTAATAACTAAAATCTTCTCCTTTGTCATTATTGTTTCTCCCCACTCCACTCCACAACAAAATAGTTAGGGAACTAATTTGTACAACATAACAGTTACAGAGCAGAACATATAACACATCATTTTTTTTCTTTTTTTAATGTGTTTTTTTTTATTAGCAACTTAATAACTAAAATCTCCTCCTTTCTCACTATTTTTTCTCCCCACTCCACTCTACAACACCAGTCTCCTATTTCCTTGTGCAAAAACTCTCACAAATTCATCCAACACACACTAAAACTATGTATGTAGCCTTGATGTCTATTGTTATGCAAATGAGGTAGGGCAATAAACCGGTAATAAAAATATTTTATCTAAATAAGGGGTAATAAATGGGCAATAAACTTGTCGCCGGGGGGCACTGTCACCAAGATAACGCCAGGGGGCGTTGTAGGGGGTTATGTTGGGGCATGTCTAGGGGTGTGGCATGTGTAGGGGAGGGGGGTGGGGGAGGAGGCTGGGTTGTGTTTGCGGAGGGGTTGGTGGGGGCTGAGGGATGTGGGCTGTATCAGCTGGCTGTAGAGTCAGATTTTCTAACAAGCGTTGATAAAATAGATTTGCATCTATTTTTTAGTGAAACTGAAGGAGATTAAACATACAAGCCATTTTTTAGTGAAACTGAAGGAGATTTAACATACAATTCGAATTTTTGGAGGGAGACAAATAAAGGCCTCTATTATATTTCAGTATATTTGATATACCTATACATTACCCCTTATGATGAAAACAATTACTGAATCACGTTTTCGCTCGCCCGGACGCGGGTCACCGGGGCCCCCCTCTGGAGCCAAGCCTGGAGGCGGGGCTCGAAGGCGAGTGTCTGGTGGCCGGGCCTTCGCCCATGGGGCCCGGCCGGGCTCAGCCCGAAAAGGAAACGTGGGTTCCCCTTCCCATGGGCTCACCACCTGTGGGAGGGGCCAAAGGGGTCGGGTGCATTGCAAGCTGGGCGGCGGCCAAAGGCAGGGACCTTGGCGGTCTGATCCCCGGCTGCAGAAGCTGGCTCTTGGGACGTGGAATGTCACCTCTCTGGCTGGAAAGGAACCCGAGCAAACCCGACAAGTTTGGAATCAAGTTTTGGGTCCTAGCTGAAGTTGGAACAAAGTACTGCCTCGGTGTGAAGACATATCTTGGAAAGGATGAGCAGACAGTCAACAGTTTGGGGGCATATGTAGTGATGACACATATGGAGCCATACTTTGGGCGTGGCTACAACGTCACCACTGACAACTTTTTCACAAGCAAAGACCTAGCACTGAAGCTTATGGAAAAGCGTTCATCAACAGTTGGCACCATGCGATGGAACAGGAAAGAGATTCAAAGCTCTTCAAAGATGGCCACTCACGAGTCAGTATTTTACAGGTCTGGCTCCATCCAGTTGGTCAGATACCAATCAAAACCCTCTAAATCTATTGTGCTGCTGTCAACTCTGCACAAAGGTTCTCTGTGCCAGACAGATGGCAAAAATAACCCAGAATAAATCCTGTATTACCACAGCAACAAATGCGGAGTTGACATGCTTGACGCAATGTGTCGACAGATGTCTACAAAGGCAGGATGCAGAAGATGGCCACTTGCAGTGTTCTTCAACATTCTAGATATGGCTGGAGTCAATTCGTGGATAATCTACCAGCAAGTCACTGGCACAAATAGCTCACGCAGGGAATTCTTATGTCAGCTGTCTACAGATCTGACATTAGCTGAGATGTCAGCCAGGAATCCCGCACCAATGGCAGCGTCAACAGCAACAGGACAATTGACAACTAGAAATTCTAGAGTCAGATAAAAGTAGGATGTAGCCGCAACAGAACTGTAACAGTCTGTGATGTTTGCAAACGATTCGGAAGTATGTGGAAAATATATGGCTAAAATTTACATCGCCTGCAAATATAAGGCCGTCTGATATTAGGGACAAGCACAAACATGCAAGTCTGTGACTGAAATGCTTGTGAAAGAACTTTGTTACACTTTATTACACTTTGTTGCACTTTGTTACATGGATATCTATACTGTGCATGCTATAATGTTCAATTGCGTCGATTGACACATCTAGCTGTTCTAGGTATAAACTGCTGTGTCTTGCACACTGAAGGATCAGACAGTACAGCCAAATGAAAAGCGAAGCAGACTTTATTGTGGAGGGAAAGGGGAACGGTGGAGGGCTGGAGCAGCGAACGGGCGAGGTTGCGCACGTCAGGAGTGGGTCACCGGATGGTAAGCCAGGGGAAGGAGCCGGCGGCTGGAGTTCTCACTGGCGAGGACTGGACGTGGCTGACGGGTGATCTCCGAACAACTGCGGACTGACAAGATAGCACTGGACAGACAGGACAAGGACCGAATCGTAAAGCGACGGGGAGTCAAGCTTACAAGAAGACATCACGAGACAAGCTGACACAAGCTGTAGCCCTGGCCGCACTAATATAGTGCTCCCAATGAGCACGCGACAGGTGAGAATGATCCTGGTGATTGGCGGGGTGTGGCTGGATGACACCGGCGCGTGACACACAACTAATGTAAACAAGTTTTTGACTTTGTTTTTCTACTAAGCATGCTAAATAAAAAAAGTCAGATTATTTCAGATTTTTCCTACAAACGCGTATTAAGTAGTCATGACGTAAAGTTGTGATGCGCGTCAATTGACGCGTCCAGCTGTTCTAGTTAAAGACAACCACTATAGGTTGCCACCCAAAATGATCAAAAAGTGCCCTGAAATTCCATAATTTCCTTTACAATACTAATAAATACAACACAATAATAAAGATTCTTCTGCTGCTTGCCAGATATTTTCTCACAAATCTAACATCCTTTTTATCATTAAGCTTATGTATCCCCAGTAGGGGTGTAAATGGCGGGTTTTGTCACGATACGATATCATATCGATACAAAGAATCACGATACGATATTTGCCGATATCTTAAAGCCTGCTGTGATTCGTTCACGATACATCACGATATAGTGCTCTACGATCGATATTGAACAATATCCTGATTTATAACAATTCATACGCAAAATCAACAACATCTTTTCTTTGGAATCCAAAGTGCTTCGTAACAAATGACTTGAAGCCCAAAGGGGATCAAATTTCCTCGTCTTCTTGGACACTAGCCATAGCACCAGCCCAGGAGCCGCGTAGTTGTCGGCTCCCCTTTCACGTGCCTGCTCTGCTCACAACACAACACGCCGCGCACTGCTCCCGGAAAGAGGAAGCAAGCAACAATGAACTGGATTTCAAAATAAAGTCGCGTCTAATGTCCGAGGTCAAAACTGGGCGATATAGATCTATGTTTACGTTTAGCATCGATGCCAACAAATCGTAGAGCATTATATCGATTAATCGATGTGTATCGATGAATCGTTACACCCCTAATCTTCAGTGTTATGGAAGGTTCTGGGAGTGTGGAGCACACAAAGAGTATGTGGCGTGTCAAATGTGGCAGTGGTTAATGTTAGCGAGGGAGATCTCTGGTTATATTTGAGAGGACACCACTTCAAATGCTCTGGTAGCCACCATGCCTCCTCCTCCTACCGATGAGGTAGGCAACCAGCACGATGAGGACCAAGCCAGCCAGGGCCGTCCCGACGATGATGGCGATCAGCATGTCATATTCATCCAGCTGGCAGTGCTCAGCTGTGCCAAACCTTTTCTGGGTGAGGCCGAAGAGCTGCACCTGCAACTTCTTTCATGTCTGCCCAATCTGCTGACAGAGAAATTTCACTCAAGTGGTACTTATTGGACGTAGAGTTGAGCGTGAAGAAAAAGGCCAGGTTGGTTTTATTGCCGTCCGTCAAAAGTCGCAGCATTGTGCTGTCTGTGTCACATGATCCGGAAGCATTTGTGGTGTTGGGCTCAAGGTTGACGACATGCACTGTCTGGTTTGAGGAGGTGGAGTTGAAGCTGATGTTGAGCTGAAGGCCCATGTACGCCAGCAAGCAGACACTGCTAATGGTGCCAACCACCCGGTAGTGCCCTGTCACTGGTCTACCAGGCTCTTTGTGCGGCGCCTTGGTGCTGGATGGTGCCACGGTAGCCAAACCCTGGTGCACGGCTATAGCGGCTATAATAGGATGCAGGGTAAATGTCAGCCACCGTGTCTGCACACCACCAGTGGTCGTCATGGATTTGGATCATATGATGGCGCCGCGGATGGCAGCCACGGTGAGTCGCTCTCTGTTTATTTGTCTTGTTTTGTGTGTTTGCTGTGTCCTCTGCTGTCCATCCTGGATCACTTTTACCAGAGAAGCTGTTAGAATAATTAGTTTTGCTGAAGCGCTGGTCGGCCTGAAACCGGAGGTCACATATCTTCGCTCAAGTCAACATATCTGCCAGCTAGCCTTGGGGAGTCCTTATACTCTCTTCCTTGTCTTATCTGTCAGAAGCCTTCACTAGTTAGGAACAGAACACCTTTGCTCTTTGTTAGTTCAAGAGAAGTCCTTTCTCTGTTAATTGTTTTTGACCGAGACAGTTTTTAGTTATCCCATATTTACTCAATGTTTGTTTAAGTAGACTTCATGCAAGTTATCTCACATCTACTTAACGTTTGTTGGAGTGTATGCACGGGAGGTATCTGATTATTTACTCATTATTATTATTGTGTGAAATGTAGCAAGAAAGTCTAGAGCATTGTTTTACAGGGACACGGCATCCAGGTTTGGAGATTGCAGCCGGGAACAAGGCTTCCAACCATCTAAAAACAGACTCTGCATTCCTGGAGTCACAGATCGGCCAAGGCCATGCGGCCTCGCACCACACAACATTATTAGCTAGCTGAACAGCGTTGCTACAGTCACACTCTCCCCTCCCTTTAGTGTAGCAACGCCTCTTGTAACCAGGGCAACCCAAAATAAAAAGAGGAGATAGCGGCGGGGGAAGTCCAGAATTGGTGGAGGACTGTGAACTGGGCCTTCTACCTAATTCTCCTCGCGAGCAAAAGAATACTGGTTGTCTTCTCCTCTTTGTTTCCAGCGTGTAAATAAATGTCTGATGGTATTTAGACCTGACAGAAGCGCTGTTAAACACCGGACAGTCTTCTTCTTGTATTTTCTCTCCTGTTCTCTCCGATTCAGACTGTTTGTCGGAGATTCTAGCCGGAGCGGCGGTGCTGTACAAGCTAGCGCGACGACGGCGGCGCGGAAAACGAGCTGGAGCACTCGTAAGACTCTCCGGAAAATCAAAAGGAGGTGGTCTCTGTTTCTACATTAATGAACGTTGGTGTACTGATGTCACGGTGTTGAAAGAGTTTTGCAGCCCTCTCCTAGAAACACTGTTCATAAACTGCCGGCCGTACTATTCACCACGGGAGTTCTCCTCGATCGTCATGGCGGCTGTTTACATCCCACCACACGCACGGGCGAATGAAGCCACACAGATGCTGGCTGACCAGGTGACAGACATGGAGAAACTTCTACCAAACTCACTAATCATTGTTCTGGGTGATCTTAACAGGGCGAACCTCGCACACGAACTTCCCAGATACAGACAGCACGTAACGTGTCCCACCAGAGGGGCACAGACTCTGGACCACTGCTACACCGTGATCAAGGATGCATACCACTCTGCGGCTCGTGCAGCTTTAGGACTCTCGGATCACTGTCTAGTTCATCTGATCCCAGCCTACAGGCAGAAACTAAAAACTTCTAAGCCTGTGGTGAGGACTGTGAGGAGGTGGACAGTGGAGTCAAGCCAGGACCTCCAAGCCTGCTTTGACTGCACCGATTGGGGAGCTTTCGAAGCTGCAACTTCAGACTTGCATGAACTCACTGACACTGTAACATCATACATCAGTTTTTGTGAGGATCTGTGTGTGCAGACTAAGACCTTCTGCACGTACAACAACGACAAACCTTGGTTTACACCGAACCTCAGGAGGCTGCACAAAGTCAAGGAGGAGGCCTACAGGAGCGGCGACCGCGACCTGTTCAGGCAGACCAGAAACACACTGAACCAAGAGGTCAGGAAAGCCAGAAGGTGTTACGGGGAGAACCTGAAGAGACACCTTTCTGCCAATCATGATCCCTCAACAGTGTGGAAAGGTCTGCAGAGCATCACGGGCTACAAGAAACGAACCCCCCGTCCTGTGGAGAGCCCAAGGCTTGCTAACCAGCTAAACAGGTTCTACTGCAGGTTTGATCGGTCCTCCCACACAACGGGACTTCCTGCAGCACAATCTACATACTCACCTCTCCCCACAACTGCTCTGTCCACACCTCTATCATCGTTGTCACCCACTCTCTCTCTTGCAGGGGCCGCGCCCGCACTCCAGGTCTGCGAGGAGGAAGTGCGCCAGATGTTCCGGAGACAAAAGACCAGGAAGGCACCGGGCCCAGACGGTGTGTCACCTTCCTGCTTGAAAGTCTGCGCTGAGCAGCTGGCGCCCACCTTCAACCGTTCTCTGGAGCTGTGTGAGGTGCCCTCGTGCTTCAATAGCTCCACCATCGTTCCAGTGGCCAAGAAGGCCTCCATCACAGGTTTGAATGACTATAGACCCGTCGCACTGGCATCTGTGGTCATGAAATCTTTCAAGAGGTTAGTGCTGAACCACCTGAAGGAGGTCACAGGCCCCCTGCTTGACCCCCTCCAGTTTGCCTACCGGGCTTCCTGGGATGATGCGGTCAACATGGGACTGCACTACATCCTGCACCACCTGGACACCCCAGGAACGTACGCCAGGATCCTCTTCGTGGACTTCAGCTCGGCGTTCATCACCATCGCTCCTGACATCGTCCAACAGAAGCTCATCCAGCTTGCGGTGCCTGCCTCCACCTGTCAGTGGATCACCATCTTCCTGACCAACAGGAGACAGCGTGTGAGGCTGGGGGGCATCACATCTGACACCTGGACCACCAATACTGGAGCCCCTCAGGGTTGCGTCCTCTCCCCACTGCTCTTCTCTCTCTACACCAATGATTTCTCCTCAGGTGACTCTCCTGAAGTATGCAGACGACACCACTCTCATCGGACTGATCCAGGACGGTGATGAGACTGCGTACAGACAGGAGGTGGAGCTACTGGTCCACTGGTGTAGCCAAAACCATCTGGAGCTGAACCCGCTCAAGACCGTGGAGATGACAGTGGATTTCAGGCGAGACCCTTCACCACTTTTATCCCTCACTATCCGCAGTAATACTATTCTCTCCACAGACACCTTCAAGTTCCTGGGAACCACAATCTCTCGGGACCTGAAATGGACCGGCCACATAGACTCTGTCCGGAAGAAGGCCCAGCAGAGGCTGTACTTCCTGAGACAGCTCAAGAAGTTCAACCTGCCGCGAGAGCTTCTGAAGACCTTCTACACTGCCATCATCCAGTCTGTCCTCTGCACCTCCATCACTGTCTGGTTTGATTCGGCCTCCAAACAAGACAAGCACAGACTGCAACGGACAATCAGGACTGCAGAAAAGATCATTGGAATCAACCTCCCATCTATCCAAGACTTGTACCTGTCCAGGACCAGGAAACGTGCAAGGAACATCTCTACAGACCCTTCTCACCCAGGTTGCAGTCTGTTTGAACTACTCCCCTCCGGACGGCGTTATAGAGCTCGGTATGCCAAAACCAGCAGACACAGAGACAGCTTCTTCCCCCAGGCAATTGCTCTGATGAACTCACACCACTCATAGAATCTCAGAGTCATTACTGGGCAATAACATCCTGCTCTTCACAGCTTTTTGAATTTGTCTACACTGTTTTTGCCATTTTTCACATGTCCTGAGTGTTGTTAGTCACCTAAATGTTGAACAGAGGGTGTGTTTTACCGAAGTCAAATTCCTTGTTTGGCATGCTCAAACATGGCGAATAAAAACTCTTGAATCTTGAATCTGAAAATAAATGAAATAAATAAATGAAAAGTAAAATAAAATACCCTTTATCCAGATGTCAACAACCAAGCAATAACCATTTTCAACAACATAACATTCATCTTAACTGGATGGCCTAATTCTCAAAATTATTTCAAGCTAAAGGAAAGACTTGTCACTATCATCAATATTTACAAAACTGAAAGGAAGTCGAATGAAAATCAAATCATCAAACATCAAGTTCTCAAACTAATTCATAAAAACAGAAACATTTACAATTTTTTATTTATTAGCTAATAATTCAAAATAGTTAGGGAACTGATTTGTACAACACAACAGTTACAGAACAGAACATTTAACATAACTTTTTTTCTTCTTTTTTTTAATGTATTTTTTTATTAGCAACTTAATAACTAAAATCTTCTCCTTTGTCATTATTGTTTCTCCCCACTCCACTCCACAACAAAATAGTTAGGGAACTAATTTGTACAACATAACAGTTACAGAGCAGAACATATAACACATCATTTTTTTTCTTTTTTTAATGTGTTTTTTTTTATTAGCAACTTAATAACTAAAATCTCCTCCTTTCTCACTATTTTTTCTCCCCACTCCACTCTACAACACCAGTCTCCTATTTCCTTGTGCAAAAACTCTCACAAATTCATCCAACACACACTAAAACTATGTATGTAGCCTTGATGTCTATTGTTATGCAAATGAGGTAGGGCAATAAACCGGTAATAAAAATATTTTATCTAAATAAGGGGTAATAAATGGGCAATAAACTTGTCGCCGGGGGGCACTGTCACCAAGATAACGCCAGGGGGCGTTGTAGGGGGTTATGTTGGGGCATGTCTAGGGGTGTGGCATGTGTAGGGGAGGGGGGTGGGGGAGGAGGCTGGGTTGTGTTTGCGGAGGGGTTGGTGGGGGCTGAGGGATGTGGGCTGTATCAGCTGGCTGTAGAGTCAGATTTTCTAACAAGCGTTGATAAAATAGATTTGCATCTATTTTTTAGTGAAACTGAAGGAGATTAAACATACAAGCCATTTTTTAGTGAAACTGAAGGAGATTTAACATACAGTTCGAATTTTTGGAGGGAGACAAATAAAGGCCTCTATTATATTTCAGTATATTTGATATACCTATACATTACCCCTTATGATGAAAACAATTACTGAATCATGTTTTCGCTCGCCCGGACGCGGGTCACCGGGGCCCCCCTCTGGAGCCAAGCCTGGAGGCGGGGCTCGAAGGCGAGTGTCTGGTGGCCGGGCCTTCGCCCATGGGGCCCGGCCGGGCTCAGCCCGAAAAGGAAACGTGGGTTCCCCTTCCCATGGGCTCACCACCTGTGGGAGGGGCCAAAGGGGTCGGGTGCATTGCAAGCTGGGCGGCGGCCAAAGGCAGGGACCTTGGCGGTCTGATCCCCGGCTGCAGAAGCTGGCTCTTGGGACATGGAATGTCACCTCTCTGGCTGGAAAGGAACCCGAGCTGGTGTGCGAGGCAGAAAAGTTCCGACTAGATATAGTCAGACTTGCCTCCACGCACAGTTTGGGTTCCGGTACAAGCCCTCTCGAGAGGGGCTGGACTCTCTTCCACTCTGGAGTTGCCCACGGTGAGAGGCGTCGAGCAGGTGTGGGTATACTTATTGCCCCCCGGCTGGGCGCCTGCACATTGGGGTTCACCCCGGTGAACGAGAGGGTAGCCTCCCTCCGCCTTCGGGTGGGGGGACGGGTCCTGGCTGTTATTTGCGTCTATGCACCAAACGGCAGTTCAGAGTACCCACCCTTTTTGGAGTTCCTGGAGGAGGTGCTGGAGAGCGCTCCTTCTGGGGACTCCATCGTTCTACTGGGTGACTTCAATGCTCACGTGGGCAATGACAGTGAGACCTGGAAGGGCGTGATTGGGAGGAACGGCCCCCCCCGATCTGAACCCGAGCGGTGTTCTATTATTGGACTTCTGTGCTCGAGACGGATTTTCTATAATGAACACCGTGTTCAAACATAAGGGTGTCCATGTGTGCACTTGGCACCAGGACACCCTAGGCCGCAGTTCGATGATCGACTTTGTAGTCGTGTCATTGGATTTGCGGCCGCATGTTTTGGACACTCGGGTGAAGAGAGGGGCGGAGCTGTCAACTGATCACCACCTGGTGGTGGGTTGGCTCCGATGGTGGGGGAAGATGCCGGTCCGACCTGGCAGACCCAAACGTTCTGTGAGGGTCTGCTGGGAACGTCTGGCGGAATCCCCTGTCAGGAAGAGCTTCAACTCCCACCTCTGGCAGAACTTTTCCCAGGTCCCGGGGGAGGCGGGGGACATTGAGTCCGAGTGGACCTTGTTCCGCGCCTCCATTGTTGAGGCGGCCGACCGGAGCTGTGGCCGTAAGGTCATTGGTGCCTGTCGTGGCGGCAATCCCCGATCCCGCTGGTGGACACCGACGGTAAGGGATGCCGTCAAGCTGAAGAAGGAGTCCTATTGGGCCGTTTTGGCCTGCGGGACTCCCGAGGCAGCTGACAGGTACCGGATGGCCAAGCGGAACGCGGCTTCGGCAGTTGCTGAGGCAAAAACCCGGGCGTGGGAGGAGTTTGGCGAGGCCATGGAGAATGACTTCCGGACGGCTTCGAGGAAATTCTGGCCCACCATCCGGCGTCTCAGGAGGGGGAAGCAGTGCAACGTCAACACTGTTTACAGTGGAGATGGCGTGCTGCTGACCTCGACTCGGGACGTCGTGTGTCGGTGGGGAGAATACTTCGAAGACCCCCTCAATTCCACCGACACGCCTTCCATTGTGGAGGCAGGGCCTGGGGACTCTGAGGCGATTTAGGCACCATTCAGAGGCCATTGATGTCCCCCCGCCCCCTTTTCTTGTCTTCCGGGTTAGAGCAACGCTGGCGTCTGGACTGTTGACTGCCGCTTCTACCCCGAACCGTGTCCGCTATTTGTTTGTCCCCCGTCTGTTTTGTGTTTCCCGTTTTAAGTGTGCCCGTTTTTTCTTTTATTTTATCGCCTTTTCTCCTGCCCACCGCGTATCTCTGGAGCTCTGATCGCACCTCTCCGATCCCGCTCCCTCTGACTACGAGCTACGCTAGCCAACCCACCACCGGACCCTCCTACCTCCCGGCTCTGAGCCTGTAGCTGCTTGCTCTTGACTCGGCAAACGGCTCCAACCCAACTTGCTGGCCACTTGGCCGGCGTCCTCGGGGGGAGCACCCGCTCGCTGCGAGCTCGCCGGTCGTGGCTCGGCTGTGTGCCGCCATGACACACTGGGGCGTGCCGTTTGCACGGGTACAGTCGGGATTGACCAACACCACCACCCACTCCACCAACATCACGACTCGGTCCACTGCTGCTTCCATGCATTTCACTGCGTACCAACTTCTAGTTAACCAGCTACTAGCCATTTCTACCATTTTATCTGGATTTTTCCCTGCTGCTGACACGTCTCATCTCCTGCATGAACTATCACTTCTGCTACTCCGGGCTTCCATTCCACTAACTTCTCGTCCATTTGTCTACACTGCTGCTGAGCTTCATCATTTCAACAATAATCACCGTCTCCCTGCTGCTGCTGCCTCAGCTGCCAGCAAGGCTGGGATCCTCCGCCGTCGCCGCTACATCCACCGTAGCTCCGGACTATCTTTTAAACGACATTTCCCTGATGGCTCACCCATCCCCTCTTTATGGACTAACTCTCGCCCCCCCGTCACCCCCACCTTCCGTACTGTGAACTTCAACAATCTCCGTTCCCCCACCCCCGCTCCTTCATCCATCTCCCTTGCACTGCTGAACTGTCGCTCCCTCTCCAACAAATCACTAGTTATTTTCGAACTAATATTGGACAATAATTTGGATCTGCTCCTTCTCTGTGAAACATGGCAACAGCCCCTGGACTATTTTTCTCTCAACCAAGCCACTCCGTCTAACTACAGCTACATCGCCAAACCCCGCCTCTCTGGGCGAGGAGGTGGTATTGCTCAAACATCAAGCTTTCCCCTCTGGCACGCAATCTTGACGTTATTTTTGACCCCACACTGTCCTTTCAACCTCATGTTAGGTCAGTTGTCAAGACCTCCTACTTCCACCTCTGACGCATCGCTAAAATCCGTCACTGCCTTTCTCTCCCTGCCGCTGAATCTCTCATCCACGCCTTCATCTCATCCCGGCTTGACTCCTGCAACTCCCTTCTCACTGGAATCACTGCTCACTCACTCCATAGACTTCAACTAGTCCAAAACTCTGCTGCCCGCCTCCTTACCCACACCCGGTCCCGTGAACACATCACTCCTGTTCTCCACTCTCTTCACTGGCTCCCCATGAAGGAGCGTAT